>NC_056739.1:362773799-362783799 GCF_019279795.1 Protopterus annectens | reverse complement strand
TCACACTTTCAGTGTTTAGTGGACTGCCACCTATGTGGAAATTCATGTGTACATGTTTCTTCCCAAAGGGGATAAGTATACATTTCTTGGCATTGATCATGAGCCCATGGCACTGGCACCAAGCATCTGTTTCTGTAAGGCCCTTTTGTAGAATATCCACATTATTTTGAGATTCAATAATGGCTCCCGGTTTGCAGTCATCTGCAAACTTTGTAGCCAAAGTCCCTTCGTGTTAGCCTGTACATCAGAGAAGTAGATGCCAAACAAGAGTGGTCCCAGGACTGAACCCTGATGTACTCCACTTGTCACATGTCTGGAGCTAGATTTGGAGTCAGCTACTTTTACAGTGTGGGTTCTGTCAGTAAGCCAGTTGGAAACCCATCGAGTGATGTAGGGATTAATGCCTTGCTTAGTACATTTATCTATGATACCAGACTGGGGGATGGTGTTGAAGTCCTTGGCAAGGTACGGCTAGGCTGTGTGGACCACCTTACCCTCATCCACAGCTCTGAAGACTGATTCAAAGTCATCATTTAGGTGCAGGAGACAAGATCGGCCCTTCATGACCCCAAACTGGGTGGGGTACAGTATTTTAAGGTTGCCAATGTTTTTGTTTATAAGTTTCATGATAATACATTCCATGGCCTTGCAGATCAGGCTCGTCAGACTGATGGGGTTGTAGTTCCTAGGATCCAAGGTGGATCCCCCCTTGTGGACTGGGATAACAGTAGCTGTATGCCACTCAGTGGGCATGAAGCCTGAGGTGAGGCTATGATTAAACACGGCACCTAGGTGAGGTGCCAGTTCATTTTGTAGTTCATGTAGTACACAGCCCCGGATGTTGTCTGGTCCCATGGACGCTGTATTCTTAGCTTTGTAGAATGTGGTTTTTACCTTTGTGTCAGTTATTACCAGAATTTGGCAATCTTTTGGTATTGAGATGGGCCCTTTAGGGGATGAGAGGGGGGTGAAGTTGGCACTGAATTCATCTACCAGGATATTGGCAATATCGTTGGGATCAGTATATTTAATGCCATTCTGTTATAGCTCAGAGCAGATCTGAGCATTGCCATTTAGATTCCTGACATAGCTATAGAATGTCTTGTGATTGTCTTTGGAATCTTTGGCTATATTATTTTCATAACTAGCTTTGGAGGATTTTATGAGGGATCTCAGCTTCTTACTGAGGCTGGTAAGGGAGTTTCTTGCATCCTGGGATTTTCCTCTTTTCTGCAACAATTTCTTCCTATTGTTGTAAAGTTTGTTTATGGCAGGGGACCACCAGATTGGCTTTCTTTTTTTGGAGGAGAGTCTATTGGTTCTATTTGAGATGGCACGATTCATGCATGAGTGGATGTGCTTGCACAGTGCCTTAGTGCAGGATTCAGCAGTCAGACTTTCAGTTCCCATCTGCCTGGTTGTCATGAAGTTTGTCACTTCTGACTTGAGTAGCATGAAGTTGGCTTTGGAGAAGTTTTTTACCGGTGTTTCCTTACTGGGGAGTGGGGGATGGATGTGGATGTCAAGGGTGATTAGCTTGTGGTCAGACCTGACCTACGAGGGGGTGACCATAGGTGTGGAGCATCAATTTCCCATGTTGTTAATGACCAGGTAAAGGATATTAGAGCCCCTGGTGGGACTATTGATTAGTTGATCCAGAGCATTGGAATTTATAAATTCCAAGAACTGTTGGGCAAAGGTGTTTGTACACAAGTAGTTTTCCCAGTTAATGGCAGAGTAGTTGAAATCACCCAGTATTAGGGTGTTTGGTTGTATCTTAATATTTTCCAGTATGTTTAGAAAGATGTAGTGAGAATCTAGGGGTATGGTGGGGGATCTGTAGCAAGTTACAATCTGGATTTCAGTCTTACATAATGTTAGTTGCACCTGGAGAATTTCAGCTGCATTGTGTTGGGCAACTAGCCTGTTGGTGTGAATATCCTTGGTGAATATGGACACTCCTCCACCTTTAGTGTTTCATTCCTGGTTTGGTGGCTGAAAAGTGTGGTAAGAGTTGTAGCCTAGTATTGCAAGGGTGCTCTCTGGAGCCTTGAGCCAGGTCTCTTTTATTGCACAGATATCAATTTTCTTCATTTTTAGTAGTGCCTAGTGACGGTGAATAGCCACAAAAGCATTGATCCCTATACACACACAACACACACACACACACACACACACACACACACACACACACACACACACACACACACACACAAAACCAAACACACAAACAGTCTCATAGTTGCTATGTCGGGGATTAGAACTACTACATCACACTACAGTATTATGCATTTATAGCATGTGCCACAGAGCTTATAGGGCTACTGTTTCACAAAAGGTGTATTTCACGGTGAATGGCATCAGCAGGCTTGCCAAAGTAGGGCAATGTAAAGTGTAGTGACTGTGAATGGCCTCAAAATCATTAATCCCTACACAGACACACACACACACACACACACACACACACACACACACACACACACACACACACACACACACACACACAAACACACACACACACACACACACACAGTGTTTCACAGTTGCCATGTCTGGGATTAGAACTCCTACCTAACTAGGCATATCACACTATAGCATTACACAGTTGTAGCATGCACCATGGGGCTTATAGGGCTACTCCTTCACCAATGGTGTATTTCAAGGTGAATGACATCAGCAGGCTTGTCAAAGTAGGGCAAGGGGGAGTGTTGTGACTGTGAATGGCCACAAAAGCATTGATCCACACACACACACACACACACACACACACACACACACACACACACACACACACACACACAAAACACACACAATCTCACAGTTGCTATGTTTGAGATTAGAGCTCTTACCTAACTAGTACATCACATTATAGCATTACACAGTTATAGCACGCACCACAGAGCTTGTTGGGCTACTCCTTCCTCAAAGGTGTATTTCAGGGTGAATGACATAAGTAGGCTTGCCAAAGTAGGGCAATGAGGAGTGCAGTGTGTGTGAATGGGTCATAAACCATTCATCTGGAAGCACACACACAACATTCAGTCACACACAGGTTTGCATTTAACAGGAATGTGTATACAACTGCTAGATGAATAATGACTTGTACAGTCATGTTACACAGTTATCACAAACACCACAGACACTATAGTGCTGAGGGATATCAGAAGCAAATGTCTACAGTGATTGACATTTGCATATCAAGTGGTTTTAGCCAATTGGATGTGTGCTGGGTGTTACAGGCCTCGTGATGGGAGGCTCTTTGTCACTGTCTGTCACTCTCTTCCACACATCTATGCATGTGTAAGTTTGGCCTATTACAGTGTGTTGTCCTTGGATATATGTGTGTATTCCTATCAAATGTGTATGCAAGGCATGACTGGTGTGCAATGTGGAGTGTGTGCACGAACATTTGCGACTGTCAGATATGTGTAGTCCAATATTGTTGACAGACATAGGCTTCATTTCTGTAAGTGTGGGAGCATGCCTAGTATGACTTTCTGTATTGAATATGTGAATCCTTTCCAGGTAGGTTGTACTCCAGTGCAGGCTTTTGTGTTCTACACCAACAGCTAGCAACCTGTTTTTGCTGGATATCTGTAGATCAGTTGACAATATGGGGTTGCAATGGATAAAGGATAGTGGGTTACTGTAAGTAATTGTGTCTGTGCTGTTTCTGCTACATGGTTTTGGTGTTAGCAGAGATATTCAGATATATGTACTGTTTTACACTGTGATGTTTTATGTCATAAACTACTGTCAGGTATACATATTTGCTTGCAGTAATTTCTTGGGGAACACAGGGTGAATGAAGCTGTGTCCAGTATTGTGGTCTGCAGCCTACATATTCTTGCACAATCATGCCATTATGGAGGGGGAGCTGCAGACACTTGCTGATAGATCTGTGTAAATGGTGCAGCACCTTGGTACAGTGGTGGCTGAGGATCCCATGCTTGTACATCCATCAACGTGACAGTATGGCCATATCCTGCTTCGGCCATACCTCACAGCTGTACAGATTCACACAGGTTACCCAGACAGGGCTCATATTTCTGGTCATTATCCCTTCACATTATGGTATATGAGCAGGTTTGTAGCCACCCATTCCTGTGTTTGGAGACAGGGATAGTATGTGCACACAGCTGAGTTTCAGACTTCACACACTCCATGGCATCCATGCTTCTACAACCCTCTGTTATACTATCCTTTTCCGAACATTATGCAAACGTTATCTGATAAGTGTCCTTATAGTTATGACTACATCCCAGCAGTATTTAGGGGTTAGTCCACAATTCATGCAGTAGGACATGGTAGACATGCTACTGGGATTTGTCAACATGGCCTTGCATTTGGTTTCTGTGGACTGTATTATGTTGTTATTTGGGAGTCCATGAGATAACATGTATGGGTGAGACAAAGGCCTTTGACAGAGGACTGTAGGGCATTTGGTAGTGATGCAGGCCACCTGTAGCAAGCCAGTGCATTGTGTCACTCCTACAGTCCCAGGCTGCAAGCCACTGTATTCCCCTGGGGTGGCAGGGTAGGTGTGCAAGGTGTTAATGTCAATAGTGTCTGTCCTTATTGATCCATTGTTGTATATGCTGGCAGGGTGCTGCTTACAGCTAGGGACACACCTGCATGAGACACCTCTTCAGCATGCTGCATTCTGTGGCTATTCCCATACAGAGGTGGGGGTCATATTATACTCATTCCCAACAGCAGGGATAAAACCTGTGAGGTACCTGTGGCTGATGGTGGGGTGGGCTGGGTGCATGTATGCTATAGACGCTACTTGCAGCTGACTCACAGATATACATGGAGCAATAGACTTATACTGGCTTGTGCAGGGATATCAGCAGTTTCTCAGGACTTCATACCTGTGACTTTTGTGGTCTGCCAGTGTTTGGCCAGATGCCATCAGTATTCCATACTACAAACCCAACTAATGTGCTGCTAACCTGTATGTACAATTACAAAGGTGCGTCCATTTGACAGTAACATTTTATGCACTCTCTGTTTAGGGTACTTCCTCCTGTGAACTGTTTATATATCTGAACCCACATTCATGCCATGTCCATCTTTCAGATGATGACAGATATTACATCTGAACAATTAGTATGGATTGTTGCTGGAATGTGTCTTGCTGGGCTGCATTGTGTTTGGCAATGCAGTTGTGAGAACTTGGCCTGTCATCGGCAGTGCTGGCCATTGGCCACCAGGGCACAACCCACCATGCCTACATGCTGATGACTCTCACACAATATACAACACACACCAACCTAACACACACAGCTCTGCATATTGTACATGTGCTACAATCTATCCTGCTACTTTGGCCAGCTCAGGTAATCTGTGCTCCACTGTTATTATACCTAAACATACATGTTACTACATTTCTACATAGGATTGTGGTGGGGGGGCACATCTGGCAACTGTACACATCTGCTATGACTGTACTGGTATTTCAGCTACTCCAATTCATTCTGTATTCTGACCTATCATGCACACCAGAGGCATATCAATGTACTACATTTCTTAGGTATTATTGACCTACATTTCAGTTTCAGGCTTCTTACCCTTCAGAACTAACATCCCACTGCTTGACCTGTTGTAGTCTGTCTGTGTAGGTCTGGAGCGGGGCTGTTCTCAATAGCCATCAATCAGAGGCCTTAGCACAGCCTTTATTTGTGTTTATCTACACCTGTCCTGCTGGCTGAGACTGTAGTTGGGTATGTGAGCCCCACTGACATGCATGTGTGTGTCCTACAGACACACATTTGGCCCATCACATGTCCTGGGTTTTGTCACCTTGTCTAGTACTGCCTACTGTGCTGAAACCAGTATTTGTTAAGGATTTCATGCTGCTGATATAGGTGTTTACTATCTGCTAACATCTCATTCAGCCACCCAATTCCATAACATGCTTATACCCATACCATAGATACACGTAGCAGAACATTCTACTCCATTCAGCAATTGATAGTGAGCATGACCTACCTTGTGGCTGTGCCAGTATTGAGGATGGTGCTGGAGAGCTGACTCTGTTGGATGCACATAGTATACTCCCTATACATGGTTAAGTAGAGGTAGTGTCATGTTTGGCATCCCTTTTACTGTATGTGTGAGTCAGAGTGAGGTGTCATTCCCTGTGTTCCTACCGTGTCAGTGTATGTGCTATGTGTAGCCTCTTTGCCAAGGCCTGGGAATACTGGGCATGCTTCCTTCTGCCTACTGGGGCAGGCTCAGGTTGCTCCTCCTCCAAGTCACTCTGTGCCTGTGCAGGCCTTGGCAATGGTGGGGGGCTTTGTGGCCCTGCCCCATGCTGTTGCTGCTGCAGCCATTTCCACAGGATCCTATTGTGTAGCATGGCACATACGATGACAATTTGGGTACATGTAGCTTTTGAGTACTGCAAGGCTCCACAGGATATGTCCAGGCACTGGAACCGTGACTTGAGCATCCCAAACACATGCTCTATTATGATTCTGGTCTGTGCGTGTGCCTCATTATGGAGTTCTTGTTCAGGTGTGTGTGCATTTCTGATGGGTACCATCAGCCACGGCTCCAGTGCACAACCAGCATCCCCCACTAGGTGGCCATATGGGATGTCCCCACTGGAAAATCTCTGGTACAGCTGCATCATATATACCAGATGTGGGAGTTGTGATAGCTTCCAAGGCTGCCAGCACACACATTCATTATAATGCCGTGGGCATCGCACATGACCTGGCAGTTGATGGAGGGGAAGCCCTTGCAGTTTATGTAGACTCTATCCCGCTCATCGGCTGGTGCTTTGATGTGTATGTGCATGCAGTCTATGGCATCCACTACCTCAGAGTATTCTGCTATTTGGTGCAAGAGTTGCATATTGCTGGTGAATGCCTCATGGGTGCTGAGGAAATATATGTGCTCACCGGCATGTGCTGACATGGCATCCAGGAACTGGTGGAGTACCCTGGATTCTGACACCTGTGAGATCCCCATGATATCCCCAGTTGGCCTTTGGAAGGTACCTGTGGCTAGTATTCTTAAGCCTACACATACCATGGTATCCACTGGAATGAGTTCCCCCTCTGTTGGGTCTGTGTGTGTGAGGCATGGCCGGCACAGCTCAACAATTTGCTGTAGGAGGTCTCTGTCCACCCTATAGCATTCCGCTATCTCCAGCTCATGTAGCCTCTGGTAGGTTACCCTGGGTCTGTACACTCTTCTCCATCTCCTCACTGTGGGTTGGTTGTCAGCATTCTCATCCTCACCACCCTCAGCCTCTTCCACATGTTGATTTATTAAAGTGAATGCAGCTGCTATCATTTTGTTGCTTTTGTTAGGCAAAATTTCCCAGTTTGTGTAGAGTTTGTGGGAAAAAACAGAGGGAAACATGTTTGCATAGTTTATAGTAGAGTGCTGGGCTGGGCTGGGCTGCTGCCTGTGTAATTGGCTGGTTCTGATGCATTTCATCTACCAGCTATGGTAGTTCTCCTTGATTACCTTCCTGCTGCTGTTTTCCCTTCCCATTGCCTTCCCGTTTAAGCTCAGAGGCGCACCACACAAACCCAGTGCTCAGATGTGAACAGAACTGCTATTTCTTTGTTTACTTTTTTTTTTTAAACCCAGTGCATGGCGTGCACACATGTTTAGGCAATGTAAATTCTGCTTGGCAGCTTCAGACACACCCCCTTCCTTAGCTCTGCTAAGCTAAGGGTAATCCCGAGCCACAGATCTCCAATAAGGTTACAGTATGCCTGACACACCCCTCTATGATGTCAGCTAGCTCTTAGGCTTGCACCATAGTTTTCCTGCACCTGCACGGTTGGGTGCAGGCTTGCCATGAGGGGAAATCTGTGATTCAGTATCATTCCCCTCATTTGCATAGAATTGCCTGCTAATGCCTAGTTACAAGTCTGACACTGAGCCTTCTCCCTTAGCAACCACTATTCACTGGCCATATTGTCTTCTGCCTGCCATTGACTATAATGGCAAAATTAATATTTTGCAGAAAAAGCTTTTTTCAGGGTTTTACCTTTATTTTCAGGCCGATCCCATTTGCGTGGCGCTGCCCTATGCTTAAACAGCCGACATTGGCCAAAAAAAAAAGTATTTTTTTTTGCAACTGTTTTCCATGCCAATGGCCATATTGTTTGGCCATTGGCATGCTTTCCACATTATATACACCCTTTATTTGGAGATGTCATGGCTTCATTTTGTAGTTTGCAGAAATGTACTGTGTTACTAACTAAGTACATTTCTGCAGGTTACACTAATCCTGCACGGACAGCTGCCAGATTCCTGAATCAATAATTCACCTCATTTGCATGTTTTTTACCTGAAAATGGGGTAATTAGCAAACAGGAGCTGTGTCCATGCAGGACTAATGCAGGAGCGCTCGTGTATGTCCCTAGAGCTTGTTCCTAGATCTCTTGGTGGCCATATTGCCTCCAGCAGCTCCTGCACTATTCCTGCACACCGTGCAGAGCTTGATGAATCCTGGGGAGTATGTTGGTCATGTAGTGTAGTGATTAGGAGATTCAGAAAAATGTGTGAAGGGGTAAATCTAGTCTGAAAATAGGAACATCCTGTGCAGGGGTAAATCAGGCCTAAAGAGAGGAATGTTCATCCAAAACAGGAATAGTTGAGATCTCTAAATGATAAGAAATTCAACTTTATACAACACGCTAAAGATGTTACAACAGAACTCCACAAGAATACAAAAATAGTTAGACTAGATCAGTACTGCCTTTTCATGGGATACCCAAGATGGTAGTTTTACAGACTACTGGACATATTGTGAGGATAAAAGGGACCTTCTTTGCATTAACAATGAGTAGGAGATCTCCCATTCTTAGTGCAGTGTCAGCTGGGAGAAGAAGTGCCAGTGGTAGTTCAGAGGAAATTTGTGATGCAGAATGTGAGAAAGAGAGATGTTACAAGCAGATGATTGATTCAGATGTGCTGTTTTAACAAAATGTATTTGGCAAATGTGAAACAGAGAAAGTTGTGAGTGTGTCTACCCAGAAAGAAGAGACTGAAATTACAACCTTCTACTTAGGAGGGTGCTGAATGGTTTACGACAGGAAAAATTTCAGCAAGGGGTGCCAGAAGAAGTGCAGGAAACTTTGTGGGAATAAAATATGCAGAAAGTTCAAAAATAAAGGAGAGGGAATAACAAATGTACAAAAGTGGAAAGGAGAGAAATGAAAGGATCAAAAGGCATGTCTGATGCACTCAAGTGTGGCAATAAATATAATAGAGACAGAGTAGATAAGGACAAAAAAAAAAGAGAGGTTTATGGTAAGAATTCAAATCAAGAAGGAAAAATGCATTAGACAGATATTATGTATAGGACAATTTAGATGTGCCTTTAGAAATAAAGCACCAGAAGTGACAGATTTTCATTTTTAAGCAAAAGACACTTCCTGTACATTATTTTTGAAAGAAGGCAGAGAAAGGAAAAGTTTATGAAAGGCTGCAGGCTAAGAGAAAATTATTTTCCGAGAAATAACGTTGCTTATCCAACATAAAACATAGATAAACATTGACTGTGCAGTTTTGTACTAATGTTAAAAAAGTACAATTGGAGGATTATTTAAATAAATATTTGTCAAAATCATCATAATTTTGTGAAAATTAAAGACAAGATAGATTTTTTGAAAAATAAATACATTTGATAGAGCAATCTGGAAAGAAAATATGCTTTCATCATGGGAGGAAAGACATTACAAAAACTGTGCTGCTTAATGTTATAAAGTTAATAAAAATATGGCACTTTTGGATGGACTGTGAGGTAAATATGGGAAATATAAAAGAGGCACTTGTATTAGAAAAAGAATAAGATAAAAGTTAAAATAAGATTGTAACAGAAAATAAGGGTAAAGGGGAGTGCTAGTATTAGAAGAGGTCAGAAAATAAGAAAATAGAAAAGGGAGGGGGGAAAAGTACATAACATATAGATTTCTTTATTTTATAATAGGAGAATCTGACAAGTGAAGTAAGTGATGAAGATGCA
>NC_056739.1:362536299-362771299 GCF_019279795.1 Protopterus annectens | reverse complement strand
AAATTATGTACCCACACACAAATTGGTTCAGCAATATCCATATTTATGGGGACATGATGAAATAAAGTATTTAGGAGTATAGATTAAAAATTGTTCCAGTGTGGCAGCTAAGAATATGTGGGAAGAGACTAAACAAAAGATAATACAACAACTGAGAAAATAGAAGTACTGTTATACAGATATCAATAGTAAGATTCAAGTAGTTAAAATGTTTTTAGTCACTTTAGTCTTATACACAGGCCAGGCATATTTTTATCAACCAGAGAAGTTCTGCATAGCAATTAATAAAGATCTGAAGGATTTTATCTGGAAGGGGAAGACAGCAAGAGTCAATTGGGATAAGCTTATTCTTCCAATAGGGCAACGCAGACTGAGATTACCCAATTTGAATGGGTATCTCAGAGCAAAACAGTTAAAGCTCCCATACATACCACAAGCAGAAAATTATAATTCAAAGTGGAAAGAGATTATGATGAAACAGCGGGAAGTTCAAGACACAAGGATAGACGGGATTTTGGATGCAGAACAATAATCATAGAGAATATTATATTCATAAAGTAGCATTAAGTATTCTAAGAACTAAGCCAATGCAAGAATGAAGAAAGGGCATTCTGCCAATAGGGATAACTGCAATTAGGGAGACAGAAAATAGGCAAGAGCAGAGTAGAGTTTTTTGGAGAAAATGGGTAAAGTAACAAAGGTATTCGGAGCAAATAACTAGAGAGGGAAAGATAATAGAATGAAAAGAAATCAAGGACTTATTTGGACTGCAGGTTAGAGATTGCCTCCCCTATCAAGGCTTGATATCAGAGTATAGGCAAAGAGAAATAAACAGGGATGACTGAATGAAAGACCAGCACTGGTAGAGTTTTCAGTAGAATCTAGAACAGAAGTTGCCATTATGAAATGACTAAATAGTAGAGCACATAAAATATTGCATGATAACTATAAGAATGAATCACGAGATTAGAAAGGATTGGGAAGTGAGACTGGATAAGAAATTCACAAAGAAACAATGGGGGAATATATATATATATATATATATATATATATATATATACATATATATATGTCTCCCAAATATGCAACAAAGTCTAGAAGATTTCGGATCTTTGTTTGGAAGTGTTTATATAGGTATTTTTGTACCCCAGGTAGATTCCAAAGAATTTTTCCTCAGATAGATGGCAAATGTTGGAGGTGGGATGGAGAAGAAAATGGTAACTGGGAACATATTTTCTGGGAGTGTAATGAGTTGGCAGACTTTAAAGATTCCATGCAGGCTTTTCTGTCAGAGATATTGGTTGAGCAAATTGGTATAACTAAGGAAATTATTTTTTGAGCTATGATACAGAATCAGAATTGTCCAGACATAGTTAGGCCTTGCTGAGTCTAATTATAGTGGCTCTCAAAACTAAAAGAAGAACGCTGCAAACTAACCACAAATAAAAAAATGTGTCCGGAATGCAGAAACACCAACAGGCAGATACATATATATATATATATATATATATATATATATATATATATATATATATATATATATATATAATTATAGTGGCTACCAAAAAACAATTACTAGAAAATGGTAATCAAAGTCTAAACCAACTTTACTAGAGGCAGTGAAGATAGTAACAGAGATAAAACAACTGGAATTGAGATCATTAGAGAAGGGTAGGAGCATATTACATAGGAAAAATGGGAATTGTGGCATTAATACATGCAGAGGAGGAAAGAGGCTTAAAAGAAAGAAGGATTTGAATGAGCTATATAATTTTTGACTGACAATGACTGGATATTTTATAAGTGATGTATAATGTATAATGTTTGCAACTGAGATTGTGTCAGTATGCTTTATTTTCATTAATATAAAGGGAGGATTGCCTATGCAATACGTGATAATTTAATAAAGTTGTTTCTTTTTTAAAAAGGGGGTATATGTAGAAGTAGAAATGTATTTCCTAAAGAAAAAAAAGTATAAGCAATGATCACAAGACATGAAAGATTTAAATGAAGAAGGCAATGGGAATATGTTAAAAGAGAAACAGACTTTAGTACAAAATCAAAAAGAACAGAAAAGAAAAAATACAATGCAGAATGTATTAAGGTGACAACAAATTTTAGTTTATGGGACAAAGGCAGAAGTATCTACATTGTTTGTGAAAAAATGATAGGAGGCAAAAGATGGCATTAGAACAAGTAAGGGCAGAGGAAGAAAAAGTAGATAAAACAGGAAGAGCTAGAAAAAAAGTAATACCATTTGTAACCAAAACATATGTTGATAACAGAAAAAAAGAAAACAAACTGGATAATAAGCTCTCAAACAGAAGTAAAAAATAAATAATTAACAAAAGAAATAACAATAGAAGAAGGAAATTCTGTCTCTCAGTCAGGGAATTAGGAATTAAATGGGTAGGAAGAATTGAACATTACTGATGGGAGTATGTATTAAGAAAAAAATAAAAATTAATTTGAAAAAGTGATAAAGAAAATTTAATGAATTTGAGGCTTGTCACAATAATGAATGTAGAATATAAGATAATAATGAGGTTTATAAAGATATAACTTGAGAGGGTATTAGACAGGATTTGGATAGAAGTGATAATCATAGGATGTGAAATGGAAATGGCATATAATAATATTGTGAAAGAATAATTATGGGATATTTTGGAGTCATATGCCTTTGATGAATGGATTATTAATTTGATGAAATCAGCATATGTGAACAGTGTAGTACATGTCACTGTCCATGGTTTGGTTAAAGGAAAAAAAAAAACTAAAATTCAAACAGGGTTAAGCCAATGATAATCTTGTCATACTATGATCTTTTCATTAATAACAAATACAGCAGCAGAGCACTAAATGAAATGGAACAGGGAAAAAATAAATAATATATATATATATATATATATATATATATATATATATAAAGAGAGAGAGAGAGAGAGAGAGAGAAAGTAGAAATACCTTTCAAGATGTCATATGTAGACCGCATGGTGATAATAGCCAAAAACATAAGATGGTTGGCAGAAATGGCTAGAAAGTGGAAGAATGGTTGAGTTTATGTAAATTGAATTATTTACGGTCAGCTGCAGTATTTCCAGTGGTTACAGTTTAAACAAAATAAAAGGCTCACATCGTGTTCTCCAAAAAACATAATGGGTGTAAATAACATTAAAGTAATGGATATGCAGACCTGAATATAAAGGGAATATTTTATTGTTATCCAAAATAAATAGAGTTAAGTGCTTTCATCATAATACAAAAACAGGACTTCTACAGAACTATGCTCATCAAAACAAGCCAAGTTTAAGTAATTTAATCAATTAAGCTTCATGTTAAAAAGAACAAATCCAAAGGCCAAAACAGTTATGAAAATGACACCTTATTATGAAACTTTAAACAATGTAATATAAAATAAAAGTATCAGAAATACATACTCAATTAAAAAGCATGTAGTAAAAGAATGTATGTGTATATTATTTAATCTTGTGAGACCTTAACTTTAAAACAGGGATAATTGATACTTGCTCATTAAGCTCCAGGCCATGGGATGCACCCAAATGCAGTTGACAAATTTACTCCCTATGCTCCAAAACTGTTTCTCATCAACCACCCCTAGGATCTAGAAGGACAACTTCTTTAATAAACCAAATGCAAAATTAGATGTTTTGCTCTCTAACATATGTTTATATAGTGCATTATTAACATTATTTTTACAGATGGCATATAAGGGCTCATAAATTCTTTTTCTAAAACATCTTTCAGTCTTTCCTAAATAAAACTTTGAGCAGCTTTTACAAATTGCAATATAAACAACACCTGATGTCCCACAATTTCCTGATGCCAAATGTCACTTATGTGGAAAGACTTCAAAGGTAACAGATTATTGATCTAAAATATAGGGACAGTGATTATTTTAGGTAAATTGAATTATTTAAGGTCAGTTGCAGTATTTCCAGTTGTTACAGATATTGTTTAGCATGGATTCACTTCAACATCCCAAGTACAGATGAGCTGCAGCTCCTACTGATGTCTGCTCATGCTCAAACTTAAATACTTTGTTCTTACAGGAAGCAGAGTTATTGGGAGAGACTGAAGCTGCCACACTTCACATAGGCATAGTATTCAAGTTCAGGCAAGGTTAGTGCAGTGGCTGTGTGCATGAGAGAGGAGGTTAGGATTTTAAGTATCAAACTGGAGATGGTGTTAGTTTTAAGGAGGTAAGAGTGTTTGTTTGGATTATTGACCAATCAGGGAATTTAGGTTTTGGGAGGGGGGCAAGTGAGGATTTGGTTTTAGGGAGCAATTGTGGATTTGCTATGGTTGGCATTGTGGATCAGCTAGGAGACTTTAGGGGTAAAGATAAGGTTTTGGTAGTTGTATTTAGTTAAACAGAGTTGGACGGTGGGAAGAACTGATAATTTACTAATAATGGGCTTTCTGGGTGGTATGACTTAGGGCATTTAACAATTAGAGGAATTGGTAGGGAGCAAGTGTGTCTCAAACATGCACTTCTAGTAGACCCATTTAGCATTATACAGAGGTTGATGTTAAATTAAAGAGCTGAATTATATTTTATAAAAATAATAAAAATATATAGAAAGAGGTTTGAATTTAAAAATCTATTTTTAAGCATGTTTGTCTTTACAGTGTATTGCGAAAAGTATGAAATACAAAAATGAGAATATATTGGTAAACATGTTAGAGCTTTCTTAATCATAATTTTGTAGGAAATAAAATGAGACAAAAGAATGAAAAAGAAAGGAAAGGGAAAATGCTAGAATGGAGTAGAAAAATAAAAGAGCACTGAAGGGAGAGAACAAAAAAGCAAATATAGTGAGAGGAATTTATATTAAAGTATTATTAAATGGAAACTTGGGGGGATAGAAAGGTAAGTGAAATAGGTAAGAAAAGAAGATGATGATTTGTTAACTCAGAGAAAGGACAAGGCTTAATTTGCAGGCCAATTATGAAGTTGCTAATGAAAGTAAAAAGATGTAGAAAACAATAAATTAAATAACATGTATAAAATGTAAAGTGATAGAAATAATAGTACATGAGGATTTGGAGTGTCAGAGTGATTAAGTTGTAGAATATGTTAAAAAATATATAGATCATGAAAACATTGGAAAGTGTTAAAATGAAAAATATTGTTTATGAATATTATAAGGAGTATGCTTAAAGAATGCAAGAGCAAAAATATGCATTGTGTATGACAATCTTATTACATATTTGGCAAGAAAGAACTAAAGGATTATTATTTAACAAAGTATGGGATAAATCATAAATTATTAGCAGGATAACATTTTAGTTATGGCAAAAAAGGATGAGATAAAACAAAGGAAAGGAAATTCATTCATTACACATCCCCAGTTCATATTCATTTTAGCATTTTTATTTATTGAAATTTGTTTTGTTTTTGCTAAGTATTTGATTGTGTATTTTGCTAAGTATTAAAGATTATTTATAAGAAAATAAATACATTGATTTTAATACAGCTCCTGTATTCATTTCAGTAAGTGCGATGGAACCCCCCTGAACTACCACCATCTCTCTACTTACAACAGGTAGCACACCTGCTCTTTGGTGCAGAAGGCCATTGCTTTATTCCTGCATTAATTTGAAGAATTGCTAACACTGCAGTGCAGCATAAAGGGGTGTGCTGCACTCCTGAGTATGTCATCCTAAAGATGAGATGATAACTCAAGGCCCTATTTGCTTTAGTAGGCTGTAGCTCAAGTAAATGTAAAATATCCTCTGCACGTATTAAAAGAGGAGAGGTCACATTTTTAACACAACATAAAAAGCATTATTCCACAAACATAATATGAATTTTCACAATATATCTGCCAAAAATAAATTCTCATTAAGCAAAATTTCATTCAGCCTTTCATTCCAAATAATGCATACTATATAAAATAAATTCCCTTGTCACATTTTTTATTCTTATTCATAAAGTATCCAAACATAATCATATTCATATCTATATTGTTTGTCATTAATATTCTTAAAAATTTTTCTTCACACAAATTTTTGCAGAATATCTCCACTCTTTTATTTAAAAAAAAAGCTCTGTTGTCTCTTACCCCCCTCACACACACACACAAAATAAACATGGTCTTTCAACTTTTTATATGGCATATTCCCTTTTACTGATAACTTATCAATTAAAAGTCTCCAAGGGAAATCTTAACACTCTACTATCGTGGTACACAATTTTTCCTTACTGTAATGGCTTTAATCACTTCTTCTGGTAAATATATTCATAGATTTACATAATAATATTGCTTAATATTATCATTATACCATATCATTCTACTTTTCATTATATTATCAAATTTTATTTTTCATGTTAGTATTTTTTCTTGATAATTTTTAATTTCTTCATTTACTTATTGTTTTTTTTCCTATTCTCATTATTTCTCAATTTTTTGCCCTTATATTTAAACATTTACACTATTAAATTCAAATTTTCTTCCTTTACCCACCTTAATATAAGCTTAAAGAAGATGAACAAATAACTGGATTTAGTAAGCCCCATCTTGCTTCTTCTTTAGTCACATACATCACATCACTTTTCATTGGGTGTAACCTTGAGCCCAATGTGAAGGAAACACCAAACGCACAATTTCCTTTTCATATTTTACCAGCATAATATAAACAGTTGATATATATATATATATATATATATATATATATATATATATATATATATATATATATATACTATTGTCCCCATTAATATTTAAGTCTCCAGATAAGCCTTTTTCCTGAATGCTAATCTTTACATCCTCCACAGAAGACATATCTCTCTCAATTCTTTTATCAAACCCTACAGTTGCATCATAACCACATACTTTTTCCCAAATCTTATTTCTATCAAAGACACTTAATTCATTGAAAAATATACATCCCCAGTTTTTGCCACATCACCCTTACCCTTAGTTTTAGCTTTATTCAAGGTCATACCCATTTCCTTTAAATACAGACAAACCAGCACTTAGCTCATCCATATTATGTTCTTAGCAACTATAACTATATTGTTTCAAAATAACTGTTGTTACCACCTCCTTTTGCATTAAATATCTAGCATATTTCAGTTTATAAGCTACTTCACTAACTATAAAACACAGGTTTTGTGCCAAGCTAATGGAGAAGAGCTCCAGTCATTCCCCCATGTTTGGAAGGCCCTTCTACAGACCCAGGACATTACAGATACATAAGTTTGACCAGCCTAATATTCAAAGCCATGGACATATTTATCAAGGAATGAATCAGTCAGGACATAGAAAGCCTCCAAATACTAAACTTGTCTCAGTTTAAATTCATCATGGGTAGGTCAAGCTTCCTTAACCTGCTAGATTTTTTTTTTGAAAAGGACACCAAAGCAATGGATGAAGGCAAAATGGTACACACCATATACCACGACCTGTCCAAACTCTTTCCCACTTAGGCATAGTAGAACATCTAAATAAACTGGGAATACACCCATATGTCACCTGCTGGATTTCTAACTGACTCAGATAAAAAGTTACCTCCACAAAGAGACCAGTCGCTAGTGGAGTCCCCTTGAGCTCTGTGCTAGTACCTCTCCTGTTTGGCATCTACTTTTCTGAAGTAAAAGCCAATAATAGGGCTCCAGCTAACTACGTTTTATTTCATTCTTCTTATCTTTTTTCCATATATTTTAGTATCCCACTAGATAACTTTTCATAAACCCTTCCTTCAACAATTCAGTCAGTGCAGTTACAAAATACTCTCTTAGGCAGTTCATTAATTTGTCATACATTCCGTATTCTGTAACATCTGGACTTAATACTGAATCAACTTTTACTTTGCTAAATACTTCACCCAATGCACTAATGGCAATTTCTTTTTGAATTCTTTCTTAACTCATTCTGGAAATGTCTTTGCTTTCCATTCTGTCATACTGTACATCCTTACACTCTTATACAAATTTTCCACATGCTGCAATGCAATATTCATAATATGCTATTCTGTTTTACATTTTAATTTCTTTCATTATACTAATATCCTCCTTTACTACTTTATTCAAATCTGCAGATATGTCATGCCTTCTCCCTTGTAAATAATATATCTTCAAAATAGTAATGCCTTATTTTTTCTCAATTTATTTTATATATTTATTTTTCCATATCATAATACACTCTAACAGTATTCTGTAAAACATTTCTATAACATTTTCTATACTTCACGGTCTCTTTTTTCTTGCATTATTCTGCCCCTGAAAAAAAGTTGTATACTTCCATTTAAATTCATTACACCATTCTGACCAGATTTTATAAAAGTCCTTCCAAGTTATATGATCTTTCTGTACTTACAATAATTCACACTCTCCAGTTTCATACGATAATTTCTCATTTATTCGTTTTACTCCCTTTCTTATTTTGGCATACTCCATTTCTTCCATGAGGTCTATCCATATTGCTAAATGGTCTGAAAAACTTATCATGACTGTATCACTATCTGCTACCTCCACACCTTCCAATAATACAAAATAATCCATATCAGATCCACGTGTCCCCTTCTATTAGTCCATTGACATTTGTTTCACACAGTTAATTTACCACGTTTTATCACTTTCTGTATTTTTTACATCTTTTCCTTTCCTTTTATATTTCCCCCTTAAATCACAACTGAAGTCCCTGGCAATTATAATTTTTATGTTAATCACCATATCATCTAATATTTGATTAAATAGATACTCTCTTTCCTTAATGCTTACATATGTATATAATGCTATAATTCTCTAAACATGTTCTCTCTGCCTCATATCCACAACATTTAGCCTTCCCATCCTTACCAATGTTACATCTAGTATTTCATTGTTTTTTACACAACATAGCCACTTAGGAACAACTTTCACTTCCTAGGTTCCATATATTTCCACCTTACAATTTTTATGTTTGCAGTTTTTCTTCACTTGTTATATCATCTAAGAGAATAAAGTCCACATTACATTTAGCACACCATCCCGATATTCCAATCCTTCTGCTTCCTAGCTGTTGTAGGAGCCCTACAGTACTATTTACCAGTTCAAAATAGTAGGAATCTTTAATTGTGCTATATACAGCACACATTAACACCACCAATTATAATAAACCATATATACAATAAATTAATAATAAGTGAATGAATCCAACAATTTCATTATTTGCAATATTTATAATTAACTAAGCTCCATGAGAAAAAAATGGATATTTAACCCTTACATCTCCCATCTTGTTTCAACAACTATAATCTTATTTGCTAAGTTCCATACTTTATTGAACAAAAATCTATTTAAGTCTTGTGTGATGTCCACCACTGCTACCAATATGTGATGGCCACCAATATGTGTTGTTCTCATGCTGGGCAAGTAATCAAGGAGCCTGAATCCTCACCACTGACATGGAGAGGGATGTGCACTTTGAATACAAATGGATACACTCAGTATTTCCAGATGCAGACCTCTCTGCATCAAGTACAATTTCTCTTAAGAGCACACAAGGAACACACTCAGCCTGGGGTCTGTATGTCCCTTTATCTGTCTCCCTCCAGGTCCCCAGTAAGACTCCACATTGGTACAACTGTAGGGTTAGGTTCAGAGCCAATTGTCCAATCCAAATCCTCCAGCACCCTCTCTTTAAATCTAGTGTTCTGTTGTCCCTGCCCCAAGTAGCTGACACATACACTCTTTAAGATTTAACCTTCACATGCAAACCCACCTGGGAAAGGCTGGCACAGAGTTACTAGAAAACTCTTGAAAGGGTATCCAATTATACTGTGTAATATTAATATTAATACAAACAGTAGTAGTTCACCAACATGACTAGGCTTTCTGGAGTGGCCCACACAGTGTCACCAAATAAATAAAAACCATCTGCAAGGTTAGATACTTGTTACAAGGACCAGCCACAATAAAAGTTGTAAATATAGATAATAATAAATAATAAAAGTACATGAAAGTAATGAATATATATTTACAGTAAACCACAGAGTTCAGATCATATTGAAAAGAACATTGATGGACAGATTCAGGCAAATAAAGAAAAAAAAACTATATCTAAACTAAGCTTCACTATATTCCTGACTGAATCTAAAGGAATTACTGTTTCCTAGTTAAGTTACTTACTACCGCAAAGCAAGATGCTGTGGGTGAGGGTCTTTCTAGTCAGGCTTCCAAAACAGAATACTCAATACTTTGAGATTTCTCTTTGTAACATCTATAATATAATTTCAAAGAGGGCTGGCAGAATGACCTCATCTGGTCACCTGACTCCAGGTTCTCACTATATTCCACTCTGAAGCTGAAACAGCAAGTTAGTACAAATGGTCACAATACATATTAAAATGTGTATGGAAGTGCCTAGGGCCTCCCTCTTTTCACCAAGTTAATGAACAAAGGATCTTTCCCAGAACCATCGTCTCCGGTCCTACTCAGCACTGTGGGGTGCCATTTAATGGTTTAACAGCTCATTTATATTTCCTTTATTTTTCTTAAAGTTAACCTCTGCTGTACTAGTATCCTCTATTAAAACATATACTTTTAATTCAGCTACAATAACACATGTACATTTCTCTTCATTTTAGCAGGGTGCACTGTTGATACATTTCAACACAAGCAAAGCTCACAAATACATTTTCAGTGCAATCATCTGCACAAAAAAGGTTGAATATATAAATGGCATACAAATGGCATACAGTTCTAATACATTTATAACACAAGCATTGTGTATAAATCAGTTTGATATTCAAAGGACATATTATTATTTTCAAAATCCAGCTGTCTATGCTGGCACTTGCCCATATCATCACATCTTGCATTCCAAACATTCCAGATTGCCCTAAACAAAATTTTAGCATTTTTTCTATATTTTATCATTATTCCCAAAGAAGGCATAAATCATCATATTCCCATCTAAATCATCCACCTTTTAAACATCACCCATCTTAAATTCATTAAAGAACTCTCCCCACATTTTCTTAATGGTCCTAAAATGCAAAAAACATGTTAAAATACAAAATAAACACATTCTTTATGATATAATTGTATACACTAAATTTCCCTTCACTGGCAACTTGTTTATATTTAACCCCAATAAAAAGTCTTGACATTCTGTTACATTCGTAAACCACTTTTGTTTGCTTTATGGCCATCGTCACCTTTCCATTTAAAGAATCACAGGGATTCACAATATGACTCCTCCTTAAAATGTCCTCATACTATCTACTTCTTTATATTTGTAATATCCAAACCCCAGAACTTTATTTTAGATAGATACTCAAATATTTCTCCAATTACCTCCACTTTTCATTTTCTTTCCATTTCTATACAATCTCATATTTTAAATTCATAAGTTTTGCATCAATACTTTTATCTATATTTCTAACTTTAAACCAATTCTAATATAAACTCAAAGATGGACTATTGGATTAATAAACACTAAACCTCTCTCATTTTCATTTAAATATAGCATTCCTCTCTTTACTTGATTAAATCGAGACCCCAAAACAAAAATACTGTTTGCAAAAGTTCCTTTTCTTTTTTTTACTTAGCGACATATGTATTCTGGCCACATGTCCAGTTTTTGCTAATACAACATAATTAATCAACAATACCTTATTTTTATATAATAACCTAAAGGCTTTCTATATCCCTCCAATGTATGTAAATTTTCCTATCACACCATTCCACTGTTATAAAATGCCCAGTCCTTTTCTAAACTTAATTCCTAAAAATTTAAATTCTTCTCATTGAAGACTACCCCATCTATCACACATTTCAACACTTTTTAACATTTCTCCAGCAGACTTTAGCATCTTATCTATCCACCTACTATCCTTAGCAATAGATGCTATATTATCTGCATAGGAAATACAATTTGGAACATATACTCAACCTTTCATCACATACATTTCTCCTGCTTATGCATTGTACAACTTTTGCCCTACTAAATTCATAACTAAAGCAAACAGCATACCAGTCATAGGGTATCCTTATCTTATCCTTCTTCATGATAACTGAACTTAAATATCTACTTGTCAAAAGTTTTACACTAACATTTTTATAAACTGACTTCATCACATTGAATAACCTACCTCTTATTACAAATTCTTTTGACATGTTTCACAAACCCTCCTGTTCTAATCAATCAAATGCCTTACTGATATCCCCACCACCAAATGTGCTTCATTATCTATTCTTAAAATATTCTCAACTACCTCCCTTGTCCAAACTATCAACTCTTGACTATCCTACCCTTACACCAAAACAGCTTCTCCTAAAAACTAAAAACATGATTTAATCTACCCTACATAATGTTTATAAATATAATATACATTATTAAGCATGTCTCCATTTTTTCAATCATCCTTTCTGTTTTTCCTTTACATTTGAATTTAATAACTCATTCAAAAATATCTTAATTCACCTCTCCTTTCTTCAGCCTTTCATTGAACACCGTTAATATAAACCCTTTTTCCAGACCTCCAGAAATGTATACACTTCAAAACCCATACCATCCATCCCAGATATAAACTCCATAGTTACTTTCTTTAGCATATAATGTAACTCATGCATCTTCATCTTTTCATCTAAATTGCAGATTATTTCTTCAGAAAAAACCTTTTAACTCTTCCATTTACATTTTTACATCCCCATTTTTTTCTTACATTTTTATGTATTATTCCACTTCATGCAGAACTTATTCCTGTTTAAGACACTCTAATGCCCTCATCATTTTTTAATTTCTCTTATAATATTATATTATTAACCATTTTACTCAAAAGAGAGACACTTCCTCTTTTCTTCTGCTTAAATAATACCTCTGTATAAACAATAACTTTTCAACTTTCTTTTTCTTTTTTTTTTTCAAAATCTTTCTTTGCTTTGTAGGAAACCTTTCACTGCTTCTTTTTAAATTACACAGTTCATTACACATCTTCTAAATACACAGTTTTATATTTCTCTTTAAATGCTATACAAAATTTTGACCATGACAGATTGAATTCCCTCATAAATACATGCTCAACCCATAACAAATCTATCACCATTTTAAATTCTTTCCTTTAAAATAATCAGCAACCAGTTTCTTAATTCCTCTCCCCTCTCTAACTACTTCCAACCATACTGCCCTATGGTCATAAAAAAGCATGTTCTATAATTACCTCACCTACCTCCTTCACTGTCTCAGACATAACAAAACAATTAGTCTCAGTCCTTATGCCTCCTCTTCTATATGCCCACAAACTATTTCCCCATAAACTTAAATTACCACATTTCACAGCCTCTTAAACTTTCTCACATCTAATCCATCCTTCATCTTTCCATTCCTTAAACAATTATAATTACCCATTAACACTACATTCATATTAATCACCAACTTTCAAACAAATTTTACTTTTTCTTTACTCTAGTAAATGCATAAATTACAATCAACCTGTACACCTCCATACCATATCTCACATCAGCAACAGTAACTCTTCCTGATAACATTTCGACAAAATCCATAGTCTTCACCTGCTCATTAAATAAAAATATTATACCTGAACATCCATCCTTTCCTAAATTCCACAAAACACTTTACCCCAAATAAATTCTACTTGTCTATCAATTTCAAGAATAAACCTAGCGTTTTGTAGGCATACGACACCTGCATCACATTTTTTTTTGCATTTCTGCGCTATGGCTATTCTCCTATATTTATTAATCAAATGATTAACATTTACAGAAGCAATCTTCCAATTATTCTTTACCTTTCTTAAGCTTTGGTGAATTTGTTTTTACATTTTCTCTTCCTCACTCTGAACCTAGTTCCTATAAAACTAGTATCCCTCACTTTCCTTTATTCCAACTTAGTCTTGTTACTCACATTCAGCTACAACACACTTACCTTCATTTGTCAAATGTTCTTCTTCATCTACTACCTCCCCTTCACTTCTTTTCTGATTTTTTGATATTTTTTCTTTGTCTTTTTTATCCCATCCTCTCAACTTCTATTCTTTTTATTATCTTCCACACTCTTACTCTTCATCCTCTGTAATCCTTAAATCAGCTCTACTTGTATTTTCCATCCTTATATCTTCACTTTCAAACCAGAAATGACCTTCCCTCTAACACAATCTAGATTCTTTTATGCACCTGCTCATCACATGCCCTTGTGCTCCACTTTGATTACATTTCACATTTTTTACATTCATTAATCAAATGTATAAACACCCCACAAAAACAAAATGCTTTAGGCTGTCCAGTATAAGTACCCGTGCCTGTATTATCCAAAGCATATATAACACCTGGTACATGATTAATACTATCATTGTTCACTTTCAAATAAACTTAGATTTCCCATTACCCCCAGAAGTCCCATCAGGGATGAAAGCGCTTAACTGTCTTTGAATGTGTAATTGTGTGGATTCAGGTAGTGCTCATGGTTTTAAGTTTCTTGCTCTTTTTCCTGCTTCAACAAGTTGATAAATAGGTTATACAACAACAAAAAAATAAATTCTGTTGAGAAGAAAGAGAGAATGTGCACAGAACAGAAAAAGCCCTTCATTAGACTAAAAAGGAGAATCAAGGAACTAGTTAGGCCTCTGAAGACAGACTTGAGGGTAAAAATAGCCTCCAAAACTAAAGATAACCATAAGGCATCATTTAGCTATGTCCACATATTAAACAGCAACACATAATAATGCGTGGAATTAGTTGTAGATGGCATCACCTATACTCAGCAGGAACATAAAGCAAATCTGCTGGCCATCAAATTTAGTTCAAATTTAACCTCACTATGACCCCCAGTTCTCCATCAAGAAATATCCTCCACCACTCCACTGCCAATTATCACCAAAGAACAGATTGCCACTGTGCTCTCAAAAGCTGTAAACACAGATTCAATGGGGCCTGATGACATAGCAGGTTGTCACTTAAAAAGCTTAAATCAGGACTTATCAGGCCCATTAAGATCTCTGCTTAACCACAGCCTACAGATTGGCTTTGTCCCATCTACTGACCAGGGAAATTACAGACTCATTTGTTTGACTAGTCTTATATGTAACACTATAGAATGAATAATCACGGACCTGATAAATCCAGTGGAAGCCTCCAAACACTGGACCCAAACAAATTCAGCGTTGTCAAAGGCAGGTCAAACTTACTGCATCTGGTGGATTTCTTTGAGAAAGTCACTAAGTCCATGGATAAGGGCAAAATAGCACATACTGCCTACCTTGACCTGGCCAAGACATTTGACACCATTCTCCAATCAGGTAACATAAATAAACTCACAAAACTGGACATAAATCCCTGCAACACCTGGATAGCCAATTGGCTCACAGATGGGACACACATGATTAAAGTGGGAGAATCCAGATCAAATAATTGGCCAGTTACACATGATGTGCCACAGAGCTCAATTTTGGGACCACTTCTGCTTCAAATATACTTCTCTGAATTCAAGGTTAATGCAGAAGGCCTTTGGATAACACAGTTTGCCAATGACTGTAAGCTGAGGCATTATTGAATCCTCCTCTGATGTAGATATCCTTCAAGAGGGTCTTGATCAGACAAATGATTGGTTCCAAAACCATATCTGAAAACTAAATGTGAAAAAAATGCATCATCATACCCTTTGGGAATTCAAGTACCTCTACAAATTCATCAACATCAACGGCATACCCCTAAGAGTAGATTCAGAGTGAGATATCTAGGTACACAGATGGATGGTAGCCTGAACTTTGACTGCCATGTATCCACACTGGTGAGGAAGTCCATCTATGTGGCACAATTTACGAGTAATGGTATGGCATCCACATCCAAAGAAATTAGAGTCCTGCTGTACTCTGCCCTCATTAGACCAATAATAGAGTACAATGCACCATTTGGCATGCACTTGACTAGGCACTTACAGCATCTAGAGTGACCTCAGAGGTTCCTTACAAGAAAAATACAGCGTGTAAACAATATGTCCTATCTGGATTGACTAAAAGGGCTTATCATGGAATTAATCAACCAAAACATAGGAAACCTCCAAACACTAGATATGTTTCAGTTTGTTTTTGTCAATGGCAGGTCATGCTTACTCAACCTGGTGGATTTTTTTCAAAAGGTCACCAAAGCAATGGATGAAGGCAAAATGGTACATACCATATACCCTGACCTGGTCAAATCTTCCATATACCTTGACCTGGTCAAAGCTTTGGACACAATTCCCCACTCAAGCAGAGTAGAAAAGCTAAATAAACTGTGAATAAACCCTATGTCACCCGCTGGATAGCAAACTGGCTCACAGATAGGATACAGATAAATTAGTGGAAATTACCTCCATAAAGAGATCAGTCACCAGTAGAGTCCTCCAGGGTTCTATGCTGGGATCTCTCTTGTTTGGCTTCTACTTTCCTGAAGTAAAAACAAACATCATAAAGCTCTGGATTACTACATTTGCAGATTACTGAAAGCTAGGAGTAGTCGCTGAATCCCCCAGTGACTTAGCCAACCTGAAGGAAGTTTTGTCTCAAATAAGTGACTGGTGTCAAACTCATGGTCTGAAACTAAATGCCAAAAATGCATTATTGTATCATTTGAGAAGACATCTACCCCAGGGGACTACCATACTGCCAATACACCCCCAAGTACTGACCCAGTTGTTTAGGATTTGGGAATGTATGTGGACAGTGACCTAACTTTTGACCAACATATGTATATTGTTGTAAGAAAGTTCTAGATGTAAAGATGTCATTGTCCTCTTATACTTAGCCATCATTAGGCCAGTCATTGAATAGAATGTCCCCTCTGGTATGTATCTGACCAGGCACATGCAACAACTGAAATGCCCACAGAGATTCCTTATAAAAGAATAGAAGGTCTAAACAATATGTCCTACATGGACAGACCCAAAAACCTGTCACTGCACTACAGACTGCTAAGAGGTGACCTGTGTCTAGCATACAAAGTATATTCTGACCCATTACTGATGGATTTATTGCACATAAGCAAGTATAATGGCATCCGAAATACTAGGTCTCGGGATCTAAATTTCTTCTGTGACATCAACAGAATGGTTTAGAGGTATACATACTATATATATATATATATATATATATATATATATATATATATATATATATATATTTTGCAGAAGACACCACTGCTGTGGACCAGAATCTGCATCCATGTAAAACAAAGTTCATCTCTGTCCATTTTTAAGTACATCTTAGATCTATGGGGAAACAAAAAAATTACCCAAGGACTGCCTCCTCTACTACTAACAGACAGATGTAGCATCTAAGTGCTTCATCCCATGCAAGGGTCTCCTCTAATTATCTGTGGTTTGATCAAAGTTATACTCATTAGGGGTATATATAATTATTGACCATAAGATGGGTACGGCCAATCTATAGCCAAATGGGATAGGTAATTTCAAGCATAAAAAGGGAAATTGGCAAGGCCTAAAATGGCCTGCAAGGGCAGCTAGCCTAGTACTTACCTAGAATCTATGAGAATCTATACCAGGAACCAGTTCAAGTACCAAACAGAGAGATTATTCCTAAATTCCAGAATGATTCTGAATGTAACATTGTTCTATTTAGTGACTCTTCACACTCCCTGAACTTAGAGATCTCACTGTGAAACTGCATTGCCTGATGTGTCTTTATTGCTGGCTATGATTTCTTCTACTGGTAATGATGGTAAAGTTTTGATATTTGCAAAAACTTACAAATATGAAAAAAATAACAGAAAGAAACAAAGTTACTTGTCATGTTTTTAATGACTGATAACTACAGCTACTATATGTAATTGCACATACAAGCATTATCCAAATGTTATACAATATCATATAATTTGTTGCATGGCTGAAAACTATGTATTACATTCCATGTAACAATCCAAGTATATTATCACATAGGATAAATAGTGCTATCTGTATACTGTCTATCATTTCCATAGCTTAATGAGGGGGATATAATGAGTAAGGTGATATTATCACCCACAAGAATAAGTAGTTTGTGGGCATGACAAGCTACTCATGCTTCAGAAGTTACTGCCATATTGGTAAATGCAAGGTTTACATATAGCACTGAATTCTGTGAGTCTGCCTTTTCCATTATGTATTAACCATACGAAGATCTGAATAAATCATAATGTCACAGAACCCACTAATTGTAAAGTACTGCAAATCAAGCTAAAGACAGAGGACATCCTCTGTATAGCAATCTCATAATGGAGTCAGTACCTATGTGGCATAACCAAGGGGAGGAAGTCCTCTTTAGTTACCTGTTTGGCATAGCAGGGGAAAAATGCATGGCACTTTAATCCCTTTCTCAGTCTGCAATGACTTCTTTCCTCCTTTAAGAGTTAATAACAATTGGTAAAGAAGGTGAAGGGAAGTGGATTATTCAGGCCCACCACAGAGTAAAGGAGGAATTTCCTCTTAAAGAGGACATCAAACAAGTCCCAGGTAGTTTAACATTAGAGTACTTCCCTCAAACTGGGCATCAAAGATATTGTTGTGGAGTTCCTCCTAGAAGAAGGTCAACTTCAGCCATACACATGCAAACAATTGAACCTGTGGAACTAGTCAAAGCACCCATATGATTAAAGCTGCAGTTGACTATAAGGAAGTTCACCTGGAATCCGACATCCTAGAAGTCCTTCTTGAGCATAAACTCAGCAAGGTACTCAAGTTTTCATGATGCCTTATCTAAGAGGTGGTAAAGAGATTTGAAAATGTAAAACAAGCAGCTGATGGCTCTCAGCCTCAACACAGGACAGTTATATGCAGACTTACCTCATTATCCAGAGCTGTTAGCCTGACTTTGTGTAATAAAAGAATAAACCCTGATAACAACCCAGCTATTCAGAGTTCTAGTAGTAGTTCATGTACTCGAGAAGCTAGGCAGGGGGCAAGGAAGTGGTCAGGTGGTTTCTGGTTAGCTGATCACTTCCGTTCAGGTGTATTCCTTCAGGGATCACAAGTATCCAGCGTTGGGGATTTGGGCATAGTGCTACCAAAAAACAATGCTAGTTTTCAGTGTCATGTGTGTAGTAGCATGCATGCAAACAAGGAAGGCACTGTATTCTACCCATGGGATGATACTGCGCAAATCAGCCACCTGGGAGTAGGGTTAGGGACTATACAAAAATGTTAAGCTGTCCATATGAATGTGAGTTTCTTGTCAGCTATTGAATAGATGCAAGGAGTGTGTTTGTTTTTTTTTTTTTTTAAAGATGTCACATTTAACAAAGACATTTAAAAAAAAGGCTGTAGGGATGGGTTGATGGTAATATCAATGCTCTCCAGAAAGCACTTGGATTGACAGCCAGAATATTCTATGGTAGAAGAATTAAAATTGTTTGTTGGGCAATACATGGTAAGAAAGGCCACAGTAAAGGAACTTTCATGCCCACCTGCCTGGATGAAGGCTGTCTCAGGTTTGGTCTCAACCCATTAAGTGGCCATATTATCACTAGTAGGAAATGAGTGGGTGCAAATAAATAGAATAATGCTGTGAGTCAACAAGTAGGGAGGTAGAAATTCTGGAAAAAGAAAAAAATATATCTGAAGCTTTGGAAACTTTATCAGGCCATGGAGATGCAATGAATTATGGTCTCTGGTATCCATGTTGGACTGAAAATAACATATTCAAGTTAGCATGAGGATGTTTGATAAGGGCTCTACCCACTCAAGCAAAGATTTATAGAAGGTGTCCACCTTCTTAGTTGCCAAAGGAACAAATGCATGGTACCACCAGGGAGCCAATTTAGCATCTCTTAAGATTGGGTACAGATGGGGTGATGCATGGTTCTTCATATTTTTTTAACAGATGGGATAGAATATTGATGCTCCATGGCAATACCTGTCATTCCTTGTAACCCTGTAAATCCCATCAAACATTTTTCTATGATGGGAGGCAGAGGGGATGTGGTTGACCCTTGTCTGTCTCAGAGATGATGGTATCACTCTTCTCTCACAATACTTGCAGGAAGTAACATGCACACAATCCCTCACCTGGGAAACATGCACCCAATATGTTTAGGGTATCAGTCAACTAGGAGTACATTAGTGATCACTTGTCTACTAATGGCAGTGTTCATGCGAAAGAGGCATGCACTGGATGCAGTGCTGGCTTCATGGTAAGTCCCCCAAGGGTGAATAATAATTGTATAGGAACATTCAGGGGAACCACCCTCAATTAGACTGGTGCCCACATCTGGACTTGCCAGAAGTGCTAGGATGGAAGAGCTTGGCACAGAGTTCCTCTCTCTGATTCATGAACAGATAATACAAGTGGCTAATTCCCAGGGATTATGTTTCTTATCCACATTTTCAAACCAGTCAGTCAGGGGCTGTGCAATACATACATGCTGAGATGCATATCCCCAGAGTAAGAGCTTATATCGTGTCTCCCCAAATCATGTCATCTTCTGCAGAGATGGGTGAATAGTGCAGTTTAAGTTCTGTAGCTGTAGATGAAACCAGCATGTGCAATGGCTAGGTAAACCAGTTTAACACCGGACTTACCTACAGTTGGCCGAGCCTTGAGTGTCATTTTGTGTAGAGATGTTCACTGTCTGGTTATGCCAGTCCTACATGAGGAGGTTTCAATGGCAAACATGTTTGGTTATGAAGTTAAAAGATTATTTTTTTCTGCAATGAACATTTTTGCTTTTGCTCGTCCACAAGACCATAATGAGAATGCTGGTGTTTGTCTTGGCAAGTAGTCTAAGAGACACACAGGCACTGCCAAACTTCATCAGTGCAGAATGTGAATCTGGACTGTGCAAGGCAAATTACAAAAAAATAAGAGCAGTTATCCCATACGCCTGCTAGAACAGTCTGGAATGTTTGTCATCATATGTATCAGAAGGGATACCTCCATACAATACATCGTCTTGTATTTTGTTGAAAACTGATTGCAGTAAGGACAAAAACCAACAAATAAATGACATATCAAGGAGGGTCCATGATCTTAGATCAGACAGGTTTCTTTTTTAAAAAAAAGAAAGAATTTTATCATTGCCACCTCACCAGTCTCTGGGTGGGATGGAGGTAGGGGTCCAGGGTCCATAAAAGGATCCAAGTGCTCCAGTTTAGATTTCTATTAAAAAAAAAAGTACCAAACCAAGCTGATGTTGGGTTCTTGCATTTATATTATCCCTGTAGAGAAAATGCTAATAAACTAAAATCTTCTATAACACTTATGGTATACACATTTGTAAAAAAAAGTTTAATGCAGTTGTGGCTTCATAGTTTTATTTAAAGACTATACTTTTGAAGGTTTAAGGATTATGAAACATGGTTTGGCACCATTACTGATGTATAAGAGGAACATGCATATGAAGAACAAATAAAGTTATATGGCCAATAAAGTTATTCAAATTAGAGATTTGGCAGCATGCATTTGACTACTTTATTTTCACTCACTTTTTCAAACACTGGATGGGGTAAGGGGTTATTTTATTTATTTAAGTACTTTTACTGGGGTACCGCTCTAATCATACCCATTGCTCACTAGCTGGGTTAGTCCACTCACAAAACAAAACATACATAATCCATAATGGAAAACAGCATTGTAAAACAAAGGTAAACAAACAACAGCCCAATGATTTATTAACCTCATGAGCACAGGGCATAAGGCCCACTGTAAAAAGCACTGCAGTAGTGATGCAGTATTTTGAGAATAATTAACACAAACCTACAACGAGGAAATATCTCATACTATGGGCTAATTTAAATGCCAATAAATTGTTGTTAACTATCATAAAGTGGAGAGGAACACTTCAGTAGAAGTTGACCATTGCTGGTGGTGACATTATGAAGGCAGAGGCAATCTGCCATGGACTCTCCAATACACCATCTGTATGTAGGAACAATAAATTGGTGTACTTGTGCAGAAAATACCATGAACCAAAGAAAAAGGCACCACAGGAATCGTGGATACTTCCTTTTAATAAAATATGTAAATAAAATCATCCAACGTACCTTGTATAGGAAAACAAGATGTAGTCGATGCCAACGTGTTAAGCGCTTTCATCAATAAAACATGACTTCATCAGAACAACTAATCCAGAATGTACTTCACATTTAAATACTTCCACCAGTAGCTGAAAACCAGTCAATTAGCTAATTAGTCAGCATGTAGGCTACATTTAAAGTGCCATGTTCAAGAAATGTTAACTTTAAAAATATATATTTATATACATTGTGTATATAATTCATAAAACAGAATTCTCATACATTTTAAAAAAGCTTATATTAATATAATTCATATAGTAAAACAATCCTAATAGAAGATTTTAACTGTATAAAAACAATACATTGCTATACAAATATATTAAAATTATCAGCCTTTGTAGTGTGACAATGCCAATTAACTAAACTGTACCTTAAAAAAGTACTATAAACATTATCTGATTTGGTTAGCCCTTTCTTTTAAAACTGGAAATATGGATATATGGTCATTTAAGCCAGGATAAAAATGTGCAGCCAACCTGAGTTGCCACATTAATTCCCTTTTACATAAAAGTCTTTTCCAGTCTCCCCCCACCTCATGTCCAAGCTACCAGCTACTGGTGGAAGTATTTAAATGTGAATTACATTCTGGATTTGTTGTTCTGACGAAGTCATGTTTTATTGATGAAAGTGCTTAATCCGATTTATTTTGGATGATTTTATTTACATATTTTATTAAAAGGAAGCATCCACGGTTCCATTGGTGCCTTTTTCTTTGGTTCACACCATCTGTATGTCTCTGATGTCTCCATTTCCAGCTCTATTAGATCATGGAAGATGGTAATCAGTTGTGATGCCAGGCATTAGAGATGCACATCATAAACGGTCTCTCACATGTGCAGCTGTTTCCCGATCCCTGTACTGTTAAAGTGTCATTAAGGCATGATCTATACTTAACCCAGTTTTCTACACTTCACTCCTTCCTTGATGCCAGTACTGTTAAAGCATCAATAAGGCATGATCAGTACTTATCCTTGGTGTCTACTGTTTCCATACCCATGCTGCTAAATTGGCATTAAGGCATAAAGAAAGATCCCTGGTGCCTAGCGTTTCCCTCACCACCAATCCACATATTGGTAAAGTGCCATAATGGCACAAGCAAGAAGGGGCATTCCTGGTGGTCAGTGGTTCATCCTAACCCCAGCACTCCTGAAACATGTATCCCCTGGTGTTCAATGGTTCTTCCTAGCTCAAATCAGGTTACTGTTCATCTACATGGAGGTGTATCCATGTATAACAGCTCCACCACAGACACACACACACACACACACACACGCACACACACACACGCACACACACACACACACACACACACACACACACACACACACACACACACACACACACACACACACACACACACACACACACACACACACACACACACACACACACACACACACACGCACACACACACACACACACACACACACACACACACACACACACACACACAGACACACACAGACACACACAAACACACCTCACCCCTAACTAAGCTCCCACTTGCGATCTCTCCCTGCAATACTTACACATGCAGCCAATCACATTAACTCACACAAAATCTCTACCTTACCACTAAATTCCTCTGCAGTTACGTCAATAGAATGAATTTGAACTTTAGGCTATGTTCACTACTGTTAAGTGCAAGGATACATGAAGGAGTGATACCATAAATAGTTCAGCATGTAGATACCCTCTTGGAGGAAGTCCTGGAGGTGATATTACATGGCTAATTAACATATACCTTATCCCTGAGACTGCCTTATTAGCATACATGTCTGTGAAAACACCCTACATGGTGCTGCAAGGGAAACTAAAAAAACACCGTGTAGAAACAAATTAAGGTTTTCTATGAAATTAATAAGGGGAACTGTAAGGTTTTATCACATGTGTACCCCACTGTAACCTTTATGAATTCTGGGCAAGGTGACATGACTGTAACAAAGTTATCTTTAAATTAAATCATTTATTTGCAATTTACATCTTGTAAAGCAGGGTATAAAACTAGAGAACAGTGGGTCAAAATTAACCTGAAATGAGAAGGGAGAAAGAGATCATTTACATGATTTGTAACAGGGGAATTATTTTTTGCCAAAACGTCTCCATACAGTAAAAAACCTTTCAGTTGTATTTTTACCCATTTTTGCATGCCTTTCTTCCTTTTGTTTAGTGGAGACTATTCTGAAAATAAATTCCATGCTTTCTTAAGATCTTCCGTGCAGATTTACAGACACCGTTTACCATAAGCCAGTCCATCCAGAGTTGATCTGTATACTATTCAGATTAATCCAAGTCTAAAGGGGTCACCAGCTTGACTACTGTGTCCATTTATAATTTCAGTATATATATATATATATATATATATATATATATATATATATATATATATATATTATACATACATACATATACATGATATATATATCTATATCTAATCTGTCTATCTCTCTCTCTCTCTCTGTATATATATATATATATATATATATATATATATATATATATATATATGTATATATATATATATATATATATATATATATATATATATATATATATATACATATATATATATATATATATACATATATGTATATATACATATATATATATATTATATATATATATATATATATATGTACACATACATATATACACACACACACACACACACACACACACACACACACATATAAATACACACACTTTTTTAGTTAACAGCTGAAGAATACAAAGAATAACTAGCTGCAGCAGCATTAATTTTAATATGCCTCCTATGTCTTTAAGAATACATTACACTTAATTTCCCAAAATGATGAAGAGTTAAATAATATAGGAACACATAAATCAACATCTAATCTGTGAGTGTAGCTTAAAACATAATTTTGACCACAATTTATTTTTCCAGCTATAGCTGCTGTAAATCACAAATATCTGATGCTTCCTGTCAGGAATAAAAAAATAAAAAAAAAAAAAAACAGAGAAAATGCACAGCTGCTTTCTTGATGGTTAAAAATGAACATCAAAGCAGTTCAGATTCAAAGTCAGGGGTTTATTTTATTACTAGCACTTAGTATATTTGAAAGGAATTACTTTTAAGCCTCAGCTGCCAAAAAAATACATATAGTAAATGAATTGCATAAATCACTTTATGGGAGGTTAATCTGGCAAATTTGTGGTCTACATTTATAGACTGCAAACCTTATGACACTTTCAAGGAATATTTTAACAAATGAAGTGACTAAGAGAGCTTCTAGTCTGAGATAATGATCTTAGGGAGGGAGCAAGAAGGGAAATTGTTTGGAAACTCAATTTTCTGTGTATTCTTCCTTTTTCTGGATGAATACTTGAGAATTTTTGAAAAATTTAATTAGCTAAGATGTTTGGAAAAATAAATAAATAAACAAATCAGCTTTCTTTATTGTGTATTTTAGGCAGCTGCCTTCATCTGAAAAAGTTTTTGACATGAAAAGATTTGATGACCAAAACAATAATCTAATCCGTTTTCTATTTGTGACCTGTCCACAGTTACGTGATTCTGGGGGAATTTCCAAATAAATTATTATGTGGTGACAAATAGTACAATCATCATGGAGAATTTGACTTCAATCACTGCAAATGTGTGCAAACAAAGTCTATTTCAGTTAAAACTGCAATTCATTTCCATAGTAGCAAATGTACATTTTTATGTACAATTTCATATACTTCTTTTAGCAAGTACAATGCAAATTAGTTTACTATTATATTTTAAAAATTGATTTCATTTTTCTTAATTTGATACAGCTTTAGGTTTACTTAGTTTACATCTCCTACATTTCTGTCTTGCTTTATCCCCCAGATTCATGAAGCTCGGCACAAGGATGGTTTTAGCCTTGCACCGAGCGTACTCCTTAGAGATGGTGCAGCAGCACCATATGAATATTTATGAGGGTGTGCTGCTGCACCCTCTACGTGCACAGGAAACGTGTGCGAGTGCATGAGGTGTGTTTAAGCATGGCGCGGAGGCTTAAACATGCCTCCACAGTTGCACAACCTACAATGCTTACTATTAGAGCCCGTCTCTAATATTAAGCAATTAATTCAGTGTCCGTGGATACTGCAATGTATGCAAAGCATACAAGAGTGTCCACGAACACTGAAATAAAATCAAAGTAGTAAACACACAAGCACGTAGTGGAATGTTGAGCCCCATTCCCTAGAACTATTACATTTAAATTCCCTGTGTCCCTATTTTATATTTGTATTGCTTGATTATTGAAAGTGTAAGTGAAGCGCAGCGTGTTTGGGCGTCACTGCCCTTTGCTTAGTGTAGCTTACATGTCAAAAGCATCCAAATAGAAATAAACATGCCTAATCAATGTTAGCATCAATAGTGTAGTGGTTAGAGCATTTGCCTAGCAAACAGGCACTCACAGTTCAAGTCCCATGGCAGCGTATAGCATTTTCCATGTGGAATGTGTATATGAATATATTTTTACGTCTTTTTGCTGTATAACCTACATAATAACATGGAAATGTGAACTGGAGTACTGCATTAAATGTTTAACTAATTTAATTTAATTAAAGTGGTAGTGTCATAATGAATAAGACACTAGTAAGCAGGTGTAAGCACAAATAAGCAGTAGTAAACATACATAAGTACTAGTACACATGTTTAAGTGCATTTGCGTGGGTGTAAACAGTGCCAACACACATTAAGCATAGTAGAAGCTAAGTGAATTTAAGAAACTGTAATCAGAAGTTAGCACAGCTCCCCATCGCGCAAACCTGCACACACCCGCTCACAACTGCTTAAAAGTACTTTAATCATTCTGTATCCAGTGGCCTGTGTTCTGCCCAGCAACAACATAAATGGCCTCTGCAAAGGTCAAACCCAGGACGCTGCACACCACAGCCAATGTGATTTACCACTAAGCCACAGCAGATATGTATAAATTTGATGTTATCACAGACATACCATCCAGCACAGTCAGCAACAGCATAGGAAATGCATATAATTATGTTGATGTATTCACATGTGTATGTACAGATATATATCTATAAAGAATAAATGTTGTGACAATAAAGCAAACAAAAAGAATGAGAAGGAAAACAACAGCAACTCCTGTATTATTTAGTGCTGTCATCTTATGTCATATCAAGCTGGGCAGGGGTGAGCAAATCACTGCTACTCAAACCACAAGCAGGATACTACCAGTGGGAGTAACATTGTCAATCTGCTAAGTCTACTTTGCTAACAATTACAGGGTAGTCCCTGATGGGACTACCCAAAATTCGCTAGGATGTTTGGACTACCGACCATTACACAATCAAGGGCAGGTTTGTTCAAGGACTAAATGGTGGGAGAGCCTGATGATACATGGGTTGGAACAACATATTTGTAGGGTCCCTAATGCTGGGCAGAGGGCAATGTGTGGAGGTGTGTTATAGCTGTTATAGCAACTGGAGAATGGATAGTATGAGTGCATGTTGAACTCAGGTGAGGTAGAGGAACCATGGATATGCAATTATGAATCCAGGCATGTCAGGGTTGGATGGCCCAGTTCTAATTGGATCACCTTGTGAAGGTCGACGAGTTCGTTATAAGTATATATGCATACACACATACATACATCTATATGTAGATGTACATTCCCTGTACCACATTCATTCCTTTTGCAGACATAACTGACATGAATGTGCCCCTACAAACCTTGACAGTAGACAGAATAATAGGTTTTGCATAACCATAAATGTAATAGGTTCATAGGTAGGTACTAGGCAATCTGCCCAAGAGCATGTATAAGCCTAGACAAGGTGTGTCGGCATACACCGCCCCATTGATCGATTTCCTGAGCCTCTGCCAAGCAGAGCTATTGAATTTATCCCAGTATGTCCCAGTCTTTATCTCCCCCCCCCCAATTATATTTGGCTTTGGCTAGACTCCTTACATTAAGAAGTTGAGAGGTATGATTCTCATGTATGTTTAGTTGTATTGTTTGGCCTCTAAGGCTCAAGTCATGACTGAATGGAGTTCTGACTCATTGGAACAGTCTGCATACTCGGTTAATAGATGTTAAATAAATAAAAATTCATGTATAGTGCATTACAGAAAAGATGGTGACCCTCTTCTCTGCACTGTGGCTTATATATCCTGACTCAATAACATGCAAAATGCATGGCCTTTGTAACAGTGCAGGCCTTACTTAGACTGTCATGAAATGCCTATCATCCATAGATATATATTTATATATATATATATAAAAAAACAACAAAGCTGCAAATGTACCCAAACCTCCAAAAAGGCAGCAAACAAGAAGGAAATGACCACAAGGAGTACGCCAAAAACACTATAAGGCACAACCACTGAACACAATTCCAAGTCCAAGCACGAATTGCACAAAATGTTTATTTAACGTCTCACAGCAAATACGTTTTCGTTGCCCATGCAACTTCCTCAGAATGCAATCACAAACAAACAAACATGCCCTAGTATTATATAGTTAATGAATTAATATGATAATTGATTGCCTATTAAGTCTTAAAGAAAATAAATAAAATTCATGAATTACTAAAGCATAAATAGTTTGAACATATTATGTTCCATAATATTAAGTAGATTTAATAGAATGCATAAAACAGTTTAAAACTCAAATAAATGTTATTCCTTTGTATTTGATCATAAATATAAAAACATAACAATTTTTTTAATTAAAATATGTGTATAATATATAATATATTTTAGTTCTATCACAATATATATACCCACAATATAAATGAATTAATTTAAATGTATATATATATATATAGATATATAATATATAAATATATATATATATATATATATATATATATATATATATATATATATATATATATATATTCTCATTTCTATTCGACATTTGGCACAATTATGCTGCAATATACAATTCCAAGGTGAAATAAGTTGTTGTTTTGTTTCCGTTGTATATTGCAGTACTATAGTATTACAGTTACAGGAAGATAGAGGGAAGGGACAAATCTGCAAAAATGCAGAAGTGTGTATTTTGTTTGAAATCAGTGTTGTTCTCAAAATAATAGAATGTGAGGACTTTCTCACTATGAAATAGTGGAATCATTCCTGTGATTTGTCAGCTACATCAATGCCAGTCACTAAACCAGTCTTATTTGTAAGATAATTTTGCCAAACTCGTACATTATTAGTTTTCATGTGTAACGTGTGCGTTATCACATAGTCATAGTTATTAATTTATTGTAGTGTCTTGTTAACGGGAGTAACGAAGTAATGAAGTATAAAGTCTAATCTAGAAATAAAGACATGTGTGTCCCAGGTAGGACAGCCCAAAAATTAGGAATAGTGTCCTATTGGTCACTCATTTCACCAGTGTGTGTGGACTAAAAGGTTGGGATGCCTGAGGATACGTGGAGTGAGTCAACCCATGGGATGGGTCTACAGGATTAGTGAGTGGTCAATGTGTAGTGGTGTGGATACATTGTGTATCCAACTGGAGAATGGATGACTGCTGTGTCAGTGAAGTGTTGGGGTGGGTTGTTTGGGATGGGTATATGGGTATATATGGAAATGAAGCAGCACAGCAATAGTGTAGTGGTTAGAGCATCCGCCTAACCAGCAGACATTCCCAGTTTGAATCCCACTGCAGCACTTACCATTTATCATTGAAAATCTGTATATGAACATATTTTGACATCCATCTGCTGTATAACCTGCATAATAACAATTAAAAGTGAACTAGAGTGAAGTGTCAGTGCCATAATGGATAAGGCACTAGTAAGCAGTTATAAGCATAAATAAGCAGTAGTAAGCATATGTAATTACTAGCTAGTATGTTTGCGCGTTGGGATGCAGTGCTAACAGCCAGTTACAGTTTCTCACCCTCAATTAGCTTCTAGATTACTTAGCCTGTGTAGGCAGTGCTAACCCCTGCACAAGCAGGCTTGAACCCACCTACTGCTGCTTAAAAGAGCTTACTCCCGCTTAACCCCACGCAACAGGCATAGACACTCTTATTGCAGGAAGGTGGTGAAATGGGGCACAAAGAGGAAAAGACAGTAGGCAAGATAGCTAGGGTTGTGCAGGAAAGGTGTAGGAGAGGTCCACACCTGCCCATGTCTTCTACAAATGTGCTGGTGCTCAGTGCCACCTGCATTGATAGCATGATCAGATATTCCCTGGTGTCAGTGGCATCTGTCCATACAGGGTATGTGTGTACGGCGTTATATGTCCTTTGTGGATCAAATTTGATGGCACCACATATGTTTCAGCCATCCAGTGGGGAACATATTGGCAGTGCATTGTCTGCAATTATGTGCCTATTGTACCAGTGGACAGGGTGCCATGCCCTCTGCAGCCCACTGCAATCACACCATGCTTACTATCTGTCAACAATATGCAGGGTACTAGGAATGTAGTGGCGGTCATCTAGGCAAGTGTGTTTCTGTATGAGACAGGGGTTCAAACTGTATTCTGGGTAATATTAGGGTTGCTTACTTTGTTCAGCAGGCCTTTTATCAGATGTAGGGTTATGGCTTGCCAACCCAGTCTCTTGGCTGATTGAAATCTGTAATCTTCATCAGGTGGACATTGTGACATATAATATGGCCACCATATACTAAAAGTTCAAGACCCACTCCTCAACAAGTCCAGTTGGGAGACACTCACAGCCACCTCCACACAGGATATGACTGAGAAACACACACAAACACACACACCTGCCATGTCTCGGAATAGAACTCCTACCTAACTAGTTCATCACGCTACAGCATTACATAGTTATAGCATGTGCTATAGAGATTACTGGGCTACAAGGTTCCCAGATGTGTATTTCCAGGTGGGTGACATCAGCAGCCTAATCCTGAATGCCTTGGCAACATTGGGTATGTAAATTGTATGGAGTGTGACTACTCTAGAAAGCGTTGTTCTCTATTCAAGCAGAGACAGACAGACGAACACACAGACACAACAGTTGCCAAGTCTGGGATTAGAACACCTAACTAACTACTTTACCCCACTACAGCAGTACGCAGTTACAGGATGCTCTACGGAGATTACTGGGTTACAGCATCCCCAGAGGTGTATATCTAGGTGAGTGACATCAGCAGGATTGCAAAAGTAGGGCTAATGAATTGTAGTGAGTGTGACTAGCCAAACATGCAGTGCTCTCCATCCAGGCATAGGAACAGACACAAAAGCACCCCCAACTCCCATGTGTAGGACTAGAACCTCTATCAGAGTTATATATCACACTACAGCATTACACTTTTATAGCATGCACCACAGAGATTGCTGGCATACTTATTTCCCCAAAGGTGTACTCCCCAGTGATTGACATCAGCAGGATTGCCACTGTAGGGTATTTGAATTGTATTGAGTGTGACTAACCTAAATTACCACAAGTAGTCTATATATATTAACTGCTGTCCTGGCAGGACCAAAAATACCCACCTTTGCAGGTCATAAATCCAGGACCCTGTACATCATAGTCACAGTAACTAACCACTAAGCCATCACAACAGTACAAGAGACTGAGGTTTCACTACAGTAATCCCACCATAGGTTAATCAAAGTGAACATATGAAAGGAATGTATATACAGTTGTCCATAAAAGATCTCTCCAATGCCAACTTCATGCTACTCAAGGCAGAAGTGACAATGTTTGTGACACCAATGGAGACAGGACCTGACAGTTCTACTGATGAATCCTGCATGAAGGTACTGTATGAGCACATTCACTTATGCATGTTTCCTGACATCCCACATGGAATCACAATGCTCACCTTCCAAATAAGCAAGCCAGTCTGGTGGTCTCCTGTCATTAACAGAGTATACAACAGAAGGTAGAAACTGTTGAAGCAAAATGGATACTCCAAGGATGCAAACAACTTCCTTACCAGCCACAGTAAGACGATGAGATCCCTCATGGAATCCTCCAAAGCTGGTTATGTAATTAAAATCACCACAGATTCCATAGACAACAACACAGCATTCTATAGTTATGTCTAAAATCTAACTGGCAATGCTGATGAGTGCTCTGAGCTATGACAGAATAGCATTACACAGACTGCTCCCATGGATTGTGCCAATATCCTGGCAAATTTGTTTAGTGCCACAGTCACTCCATCTCACCCCCAAAAGGGCCCATGGCAATATGAACAGAGTTCCACTGGCCAGTAATCATGGGCACACAGGCAGAAACCACACTATCCGCAACTAAGAATACATCAGCCATGGGACCAGACTGTCATGTGTAATCCACCTTGGCTCCATGGAACTACTGTCACGTCAATCTGATGAGCCTGATCTGCATGGCCATGGAATGCATTATCAGTGAGGTTTGGAACACAGACATTGGCAACCCTCAAACAATGGAATCAACACAGATTGGGCTAATGGAGGGCCACTCTTGCCTCCTGAAACTGACTGTCTGCTTTGACTCAGTCTGCATAGCTGTTGAAGAGGGTAAGACAGTGCGCAATGCATTTGTGGACCTCGCCAAGCCCTTCAATATCTTACACCATTCTGGAAACATAGAATAACATACTAATCTGACCATACATCCCTATGCCAATCGATGGTGTGCCACATGGCTTACTGACAGGACCAGATCTGTAGGTGTAACTGTCTCCAAAGCCATCCCCAGACAAGTGTCAGGTGGAGTACCTCAGGTTTCAGTCCTGGGACCACTGTTGTTTGAAATCTACATCTCTGTAGCACAGGCCAACAGTACGGGACTCTGGCTAACAAAGGTAATCAGATGACTGCAAAATGGGAGACATAATGAGCCTGACTGTATTACATGATATGTTACTGATACCAGCCTGACATCATACAGGTGGGATGGGGTACGGTCAACATCTTGTGGCCTTGTTGTGTAAGGTAGTATATAGCAGGGCAGGCATGTTTGGCTGTGTGGGGGTGAATACCTATTCCTGCATGAAGTATGTTGTTTGTGCCTGTCAACCCCATTCATGGTACATGTGGACATATATGTTTCTGCTATATTCCCACCTTATCTACATATGTATGTCCGTATATACCTATATAGATATTAATATCTGCTCACACATATTTGGATATATATATATATATATATATATATATATATATATATATATATATATATATATATAATATATATACATTTGTATCTGTGTAGACATTAATATATTCTCACACACACATACTTCTACATGTTGGAATACATTCTCTGTACTGTTGAATGACTGGGCCGGATGATATGTTTGTGAATACAGCAGGGTGTGTATATCTGAGGTGGCTTAGAAGTAAATCACATTGGCCATGGTGTGCATGGTCCTTGTTTCAAGCCTACCACAGGTTGTTTATTTTGTTACTAGGCAGAAAAAGAACCTATGGATACAGAGTGATAAAGGCACTGTAAAGCAGTTGTAAGCATGTTGTCAGGCATGGTATGTCCGTTGTGAGTCACATGTGAAGGCGCCATAGGTGGTGCAGGTGTCCATTGGGGAACATGGTGGAGGTGCCCTGTGTGCATGTACGTGCATAATGGACAGATGGCCAGGGTGACATGCCCCTGTAGCCCACTGCTATTACTGCATAGTTACTATCAGTGGCCAATATGCAGTGTACTACCCACATATTGGCTGTTGCCTAGGCATGTCTGTGCGTATAACACATGGGTTGAGTGTGCGCTCTGGGTAATAGTGGGGTTGCTAACTGTGACTGGCTGGCCTTGATGTCACATGTATGGGTATGGCTTTGCACCCCAGCCGCACAGCTAATGTACATCTGTTATTCCTGTATGGTTGACATTGTGATATACAGTATGGCCAACATGCAAACTATGCAAAACCCCCTCCACATTGCCCACAGGTGTCACACACTTACAACCACCACTACAGAGGACACAAGTCACACACACACACACACACACACACACACACACACACACACACACACACACACACACACACACACACACGTCATCTGTGGTATTCGAACCACTACCTAACTAATTTATTACACTACAGCAGTACACAGTCATAGTATGTGCCACAGATATTACTGAATTACCTTTTCCTCAAAGGTGTATTTCACAATGAGTGACATCAGCAGGATTACCAAAGAAGGGCACTGCAAGTGTACTGCAAATTTTACATTTCTTTTAAACGTGTTTACCCACTGCTTACTGTTGCAAAAACACATTTATACCTGCCTCATTCTGGCCTAAACAAAGTTATTAACAACCCTTGCAGGTCTTGAACCCCGGATCATGCACACCATAGTCACTGGACATACCATTAAGCCATCTGAGTTATATGCATGTTTCATGGTCTTTAGAATACATCATTTACTACAGGTATACCACAGTACTGAAAACAAATGGTATAGTCACTTTGTGTACATATGTACAGTACCTTTTAATGTACTGTACGTTTTGAAACAACATAGATAAGTCTACATATGTACAACCGTTTTAAATACATACCAATATATATATATATATATATATATATATATATATATATATATATATACATATATATATATATATGCATTTCTGTGATGTGTACACACACACACACACACACACACACACACACACACACACACACACACATATATATATATATATATATATATATATATATATATATATATATATATGTATATACACAGACACATGTATAGCCATATATATAAACATCTCCAAACACCCTGTGTGACACAGAAAGATTCTGAAAGAATTGAAGTGTACACAAAGCACAGGCAACACTTGTATTATAAGATTCAAATTTTAATTAGTACACCAGAGAAGGGATGGTTGTTGTGTATGTGGAGCTTGGGGTGGGGACTGATGGGTAAGGAAACACACCCGGGGATTAAGGTGTTTGGGGGGAATGATAGGCAAGGAAATACACCCCGGGGATCACTTCTGTGTCACAGCTCGACAGTGGCACAGGAAAATAACATACCCAACAGTAGTCAGTCTTGACTGTCTATTCTTTTCTAGTCCTACCTATGTAATATTCTTTAGACCCCACTCACCACAGATGACTACCATGGTGTGCAGCATGTTAAAAGACATAACACGTGTATGCCTGTCTACAGGGTAGTCACACACACACAAACACACAAACACTTGCCAGTTTTGTGCTTACAGGTCTTACCTATGTAAGGTTACTAGTAGAGTAGTAAGCAGTTGGGGGTTGTGGCACAGAACCCATACAATTACATTAAGCTGATTCTGCGTCTGACCTGGGTGACATCACAGGAATGATTACTTAGAGTGGGGAGGGGGGGGAATGGCGGTTTAGCAGATGACAAGGATAAAGGCCAGTGCAAAAGATGATTTCTCTTTGGAAAGCAGTAAAATCCACTCTCATGACAGGATGCAAACACAAATACACACACACAGTTGCCAGTGGTGGGATCAGAACTCCTGCTTACTTACAGATCACTGTTACAATACTACATATTTACAAGATGCGCCACAGAGATTACACATTTCCAGGCAGTCAGAATGCCCTTCTAAGATTGAACACATCAACAGGGATACTGACAGTTAAGGTGTACATAGCTGTAACCCTGTGTTTAAAGTAGGACTCCATTACAACCTGTATGCACAAACAAGACACATCATCTGCAGGTAAGACATAGGTAGGCCTGAGAGGTGTATTTGTAGCACAACAAGCCCTGTACTGGAGAATGTCCATCTGTGGACTGGACTACTACTATCACTATACAGGGTTACAGTGGGCATTCTCATACACTTAGAATCACAGCACTTGCTTGGATGCATTGACTCCAATTACACAAGGTGACAGTGGGCATGCTCATACACTTAGAAGCACAGGGCTATATTGGATGCACTCTGATTCTAAATACAGAAGGTCACACTGAGACATACAGGACACTTTGTAATGGACTCCTATTATAAATGCACAGGTTTACAGCTATGTACATCTTAACTGTCAGTATATATGCACATCATACAGGTTTACTAACAGATACCTGTATGTGGCCCATAAATGATATATCTGCATCTGTGCTGTGTGATGCACATGCATACATGTACATTAATTACTGTCATATATATGTGAAACATGCACAAGCATGCATGTGTGGAAGTGACAGACAATTGGTTAACTGGGACACACAGGTGGATGCAAAGTACAGCATGTGTCACACACATAGCTGCCCTAAAAGGCATACATTGATATCAGGTTGTGGACATTGGCATTATAGTTGGAACAGTGGCATGTGCAAACATAATATGAGAGCCCCATTGTCCAATGGTACTGAGGTGCAGGTGTCAAGATGACCTCGGCTGCCTGTGTTAGTAGTTGTCATTATTAGCAGGACTGTACCCCTAAGTATATCTCACATTGGTCATCTACACAACATCTGCTGCTGTCCATCATCTTAGATGTAGCATGTGATACCAAGCACAATACTGCCATTCGCAGTAATGTCATGGTACTAGTGGCAACTGATTCACCAAGACAATGAGCCAATGTCCTGCTGTAAGTATGAGGTTGTTCAGTGTCTCTCATTCTGTGATGACATGAGGGAAAGAAGCAAGCCTTTGTGACATATCACATGTAGCCATCTTTCAAGGGAGTGTGGATAATATCTAGGTTGCATTTATCCATATAGTGCCATTTCAAGGCAAATGTCCTAAACACAGAAGTAACACCCTGACAGCTACAAGACAATTGCATTGGATGCTTATGCTAACCAGTGCTAGATGTGTGGCTTGCATAATCCACTTGCTCAATGTAGAACCTACAATGGGGAATACTGACATCTGGGCAGTGAGGAACACCTGGCTGAAGGCTCTGTAGTGCACAATAGCACTACCACCGTATAACTCAGATCCAAACATGTGGGCCATAACACAGGTACGGACCACTCCAGGTGGTGGTGTCCCCATAGTCATACAGGCTACTCACAAGTAAAGACCACTACTCCAACATAATTCATCACAGATGAGTCAGGTACAGGTGACAGTGGCAAAAGCTGAATTCTAGCTTGTATCCTCATATACATCCCCCACCCTGTCTTCAGACTACCAACACACACCCATAAATGTGGTATAAAATAGTATGGTACAACATCAAATAACCTTCGAATGGTGGGCTGTACCTAGCCCTACATCAACTGTGCAAAGTACCCATGTACTGACACAGTTGCATAATGTGTTATGCAATTCAATAATACCACTGTTTCTAACCAGGTCATTGTACACATACGAGATCCCTTGGATGTTGGCAGCAGTAACACAGTTGACTGTTGCTATACACCAGTAAATAACACCCTTATGGTCGGATATGACATAGAAGTACCTGCCCTGGATATGTACATCCCACACTCATATACCATACATGTAAATACCATAGCTGTTGCTGTCCTTTGTACATACAGGTGGCTACATTCATTACACACATGCACATGGAAGATAGGTCCATGGATGTTGAATGCTAACAGTACATAAGGTTTGCTATCTATGTTGACAGAGGTAATAATCCCTCTCTACTGGTCACCCACGACACCTATCATATCATACAACACTCCATGTGGCATGTATGTCATTTGACATGCCCACCAAATGCAATGACTACAAACATACACAAATAATAGGACTGTAGGCCTCACACACATGACCTGTACTGACAGACTCAGGGAAATACAGCTATGCTCTGTATGTTCCTGAGTAGTAACAGGTGATATGTCCATGACATGTACAGCCATGTGTGACCCACAGCTCCTACATATACCCCATGTCAACAATTGCAAGCCATGCATGCTGTGTGCTGTCTGGACATGCACCTTATTAGCACAATAGCCACAACATGCTGGGGTGAGATGTTCATAAGCCACAGACCTCATACATGCTTAAACAAGTGTATTGCCTAGCTCAAACAGAGCACATTGCTGGCACTCTTTCAGTAATCATGAGGTGTGTGTTACAAATATGAGGTGTGTGTGGCAAATATGATGTGCTCACTGTTGACCATTACAGTGCGCTGGCAACACAGTGGAACCATCAACTAACAGTTTGTGGCATCATGACATGGAATATTGCTGTGTGTGTGTGTTGCTTGCTGATATGTGCTGGTGGCATAAATGTCCACTTAGCTACTCAGTGAAAGTGGTTGTGTGTCCTACTGGTACATGAATAGAACATCCAATATGGTGTAATGCTCAGCTAGGTTTCACACATGGTGTGGGGAAGGTGTAGAATGTATCCTCTTGACCTGATAGTCCACTTACTGATGGAGACTGCATATGTGTACATGTATTGATGTATGTTTAGATTCCATGTGTGTGGAGTGTCTGATGTTTGAAGGTGACTGTTGTCTTAGTACAGCATGCAGTTGCAATGCAGCTTCAACATTGCCTAGTGTATATGGTGATATGCTCAAAGTACAGTAAGCTGTACTTTAGGTATGGAGAGATGTTTGGACATAACTACTAAGTGGAGGGGCTAATTTGCAGATGAATGATTACTGAAGACAGCTCACAGGTATGTTACAACCATTCCTACAATAACCTGTGTAACAGCTATGCTCTGATTTTGTTGATTGAAGAGGAAGACACACACACAGTAGAATGCAGTAAGGTTGACACTGAAGGCAAACCTCTTGACACCTGTAACAGAAACACCTCCCCTGCGCTTATATTGTGCATATGTCAGCACAGCTGGCAAAGGTAAAAGTCAGTAAGCTGTGTAGCATGTGCGATAGTGCTGTTACTCTGTAATACCTATCATGAGATAGGCAGGTGTTTGATTCCCAGTACTGGCAAGTGTGTGTGTGTGTGTGTGTGTGTCCATATATGTCACTTATGGTAAGGAATACAGCACCAATGTCTCTTACTCTCCTGTACACTGTTGTAGACATCTGTGCAAAGTGAAGTGTAGAAAGCAAGACATAGACAGGGGTGTGAATCTCACACATGTCAAGTGTCTGTATGTGTGTGACTTAGGTGTATATCTTTCTGAATGCCACAGTGTGTGTGTGTGTGTGTGTGTGTGTGTGTGTGTGTGTGTGTGTGTGTGTGTGTGTGTGTGTGTGTGTGTGTATGGCTGTCTGATTCCTGGATTGAGGCTGTATTTTACCATACTCAAGAGATAAAACCCCCTCCCCACATCCTCTCACTGCAATCTAGTATCCCTGTTGCATTTATAAATCTTAGAAGGGCATTCTAACTTACTGTAAATGTGTAAGCCCTGGTGTGTGGCTGGTTTTACCATAGTCTACTGATATTCCCCCCTCCCCACATACACCAACTGCAATCTAGTATCCTTGTGGATGTCCTCAATCATAGAAGGCTATTCTGACTGCCTGCAAATGTGCAGTCTCTGTGGTGCATCTGGTAACTGTGTAGTACTATAATAGTGATTTGTACATGAGCAGGGATTCTAATCCCAACACTGACAACTGTGTGTGTGTGTGTGTGTGTGTGTGTGTGTGTGTGTGTGTGTCAGAGTGTGTGTTTCTGTAAATCTGTGGGTGTGTATGTGTGCTTGCATCTTGTCATATGAGTGGGTATAACTGCTTTACAAAGAGAAACCACTTTTTCAACTGGCCTTTACCCTTGTCATCAGCTGAACCACTCTTTTACCTCCTCCACACTCCGGGTAACTATACCAGTGATGACACCTAGTATGGTTGTCAGGCTCTTGCCACAGTAGCTTACTACACAGCTATCATGCTCTTGCACCATTATATCTGTAAACATGTTTGACACTTGGGAGATTATAACTGTGATGTGGAAGCTACGAAGTGCCTGCAGGTATTGTCATACAGACCTGTGCATAATCTAACATTACATATGGGACACTAACTGAAAACACTGACATCCCCCTTGTAGTCTGTATGCACACATTTGGCACATGCAATAACACCTGCAAGAAGAACGCAGAACATCAAGATCAACATGCAGTTACTGGTGTTACACATGATACATACTGTCAACAGTACAAAATGCATTCTAAAACTGTAGTACATGGTATGTCTGCTGTCTGTCACCACTACTCAACAACGGTAATTTACAATTGTCTACCTAGTATGTTCACCCTGTGCACCAGACCATATGACCATGTCCCTGCACCGATGGTATGGATAACAGGGATGTGGCACAGGCATCATCATATGCATAGGGTGATAATGTTTGCCAGAGGCCTGGGCTGCACCATTGGATGACATCATGTGTGTGGGTTAAGGCCTTTTACTCATTGGGCATGTGTGGATGTTATATATATATATGTGTGTGTGTGTGTGTGTGTGTGTGTGTGTGTGTGTGTGTGTGTGTGTGTGCACACTGGTCTGGCATGTGGCTGGCCTACACAGGGGTATTATTGACAGCTGCAGACTGTACAGGGCAGGTTGTACAGTTCACGGTGTCTTGCCATGGCCATGTGACCTGTGCCTGCCAGGGGTTGCATGGCCACTAACAGGCAGAGGTCCAGATTGGGTACTGTCTGATGACACATGTCCACTGGAACCGTATCCCTGTTGGAACCATCCAGGACAATGTGCATGTGGCCTGCTGTGTCCTGGTGTGGACAACACAGCACCAGCTGCACTGCTGCTGCTACCACCACTATGGGAGCAGGCTTGTGAAGTAGCATGTTCACATACACCTTCAACACTTGGTGTAGCTGGCCTACGTCCATGTGCCCAATGCCTTACTCACACCAGATGTTCTAGCACAGACATTCTATGCTCGAGGATCAACATGCCATGGTCAAGGACTCCCACCATATCACACAATCGTCCATCCAAAACATCTGCAAGCTGATGGTGAGCATTTGCAATTGCCTGAATGTTGTCAGTTAAAGAATGGACAACAGCCCTCTGAAGCCTCAGACCTTCTCTGTTGTGCCATTCAAAATGTGCCAGTGCCTCTGTTACAGCCTGTAACGTGCGTCTGGTGACACCAGCTGACATGCTATGTCTTGCAGGGGCATGTTGGCCAGAAGCTCCCCTACAAGCAGCCCTGGGCACATGCCTGTGTGGGACATCATCAGTCAGTTGGCTGCGATCATGGTGTGCAGACACACCTTCCATAGTCTCCACACTTTCCTGTTCCATGCTACCACACGCCGCCTGTCCTTCCACTATGGTCACTGGTGATGGGGTATGTGTAGGCATGATAACTGTGTGGGGATACAGGTGGAATGCCAACCAATGGCACAGATTCAGCCCCTGACATCCCTGCCTGTGCCTCAATCATACTTTCGTCATCACTGCTAGAGTCTGTGGGGACACTAACAACAGGTGGACCTCAGGAGGCCAACACACCTACATCAACACCTGTTAGGGGCAGACTAGAACTGTACATTACCAGTTATACATCTCAGTACAGACACACAGAGACAGACACACATAGACAGATACACAGGCAGACACACAGACAGACACAGACAGACACAGACAGACATGATATAGCATGCAACGGCATGCAACATGCATGTGATATGGCAGATGGCATTCAGCTTAGACAATTATAGTGGTAGTTATCATACTTCCATGAGTTGCACACAACAGCATGCATGTGTTATGGCAGAAGGCATGCAGATTACACAATTATAGCAGTAGTTAGCATACATCCCTGTGCTGCACAATTTGTGTTAGTAGGTTATGCCCCAAACCAGCAACACAATGCATGCCCTATGCACCGATGCAACGCACTGCCATGTTTTGTGCACCACACCCCACATTGTAACAGACCATCGCTGACCTGGGTACATCTGCCAGTGATGCTTTGTGTTGGCCACTGCACCTGTGTGTGAGGAGGACATGAGCAGAAGGGTATTTTGAGTGAATACTATGGTTGCCAGAGCCCTAGCTTGCATATCTCCCCATAAACAGTGCATGTCTGTTCAACATTATTCCTCTTACCCCTGAGCTGAGTCTACAGACAATGTGCATGTGGCTGTATGCACATGTTTTACATGGCTGTCCCTACTTTGCAATGGTGCCACAGACCAGCACAGGTTAACAGTACACTGGCCTGATATGTGGCATATGACCTTGCCAATCACATGTAGTATGACATGTCTTCTGCTGAAATGATGACTGACATGCATACATGTTTAACACAATGGTATCCTTTCAAATATACAGTGAGGTACTGGTGTCCCAATGCAGGGGCATGTTATGTTAGCTTGGACCTTCAGCTGATGCAATGTTGTTAGTCCGCCCTACAGATATACAGTGACATACTGCACATTGAGTTGATATGCATAGCCATTGCAGGGCATCAAGTGGCTTCACTATTGCTATACAGTGTGAGTTACAAACACGATTCATAGCCATGACTGTGTTCAGATACAATACATATCTAATGTGGAATATGACAAATGTCACTGAGGTGTATACACACTAATCCCTAATGTGGAATGTGTGACACAGGTCACTGTAGGGTATACAGATGACACCCCTGCACATCTGCAATCATATTGCGGATTCCTGGCAACTATGCCCAGACATGGGTAACTTTGCAGTTCGCCATGTTCCACATGCCATCTGTATCTCACACACATGAGAAGCAACCATGACAGTGATGTCTGACACCAGCAAGGTGAATGTACTGTAACTGTGGCCTGCTGTGGTTGTATGTGTATGTTGTGCAACACATGTATGTATTTGGATACTGTATATGTTAAAGCTTTCATGTCGTGACATTGTGGTGCTTTGATGTCATGCTTACACAAGGTGTGCACAACCCTGTATGATGTTTAGTGTGTCACATATGCAATATAATCATTACACAAAGGCCATAGCTGTATTGTGTCAAGCCAATGTACAACAAGGGTGTACACACATGTACATCCCTTCTAGTGTGTGTGCTGCTTCATGTCTCTGGCCATCCTCCATGGCCATGTGTAAACATGTTTTGTCCAATAGTTGTGATGGGCATCTATTTCATATGTCAGTGTTGTCTCATATAACATACACCCATAGATGTCATATGCTGCACTGAGGACAGGTTTATGCAGACAAACGGTGGTCTGTTTGGGATGTGGGATATCATGTTTTTCAGGATAGTTAACCAGTGTTGCAGTCAGCCCACATAATGTCATGGGCATGTCAGATAGCAGATGACATTGTGTGACATTCATAGCAAGGGTATACTCCACACGGGTGACTCAAGTCAGTTTGTCATAATCCAGCTCCAAAACATATAGAGTGTGTGCACACATATGCTCTCTTTATAGTACTGTTTGTATTCCCTAAATGTGTGATGCTGATCTGTAGTACATGCCCTACAGTGAACCACACCTCCACCATTGTATTTACAGCTGTCCACACATCTGGCAATGACAGTTTGTAAGGTTTAGTGTAGGTGTTTCATAAGGTCTTTACATATTCTACATGGGTAACCACTGTGATGCATTGCAGGTCTGACCTGTATATATTAACAGGATCACCATACATTATGTGTACTTCTGTTAAATGGACACATGGCAGATAGCATGCGTCTAATATGATCTGTGCGTTATCAAGCCTGATAAGTAAAACAAACTCACCAGCAACAGGCTGCTGCCACTGCAAAATGCCAGAGGTACCTAAATATGAGTGTTAGAGCAGTATGATCATCATCCACACCTGTGTGATAGCTACAGGATGCAATGTGCATGTTGGCACATAAGCCAGTACAATAGACTATGCTATGCAGTATGCACATCTGTGCATAAATTGAGTAGCAAACTATAGTATGTGGCTTGTGTAGATGCATGCCTTGCATATGATGTTAAGTTAAATATTGTACAGTAACACATATATCTATATTAAATATACCTGTGTTATATGTGCAGGAGTGACTTACCAGCCAACTCCTGGCTCAGTGTTTGTGAGACACCCACCTCCACAATACCAGCTGAAGCTTGTGGATGGAGTTCTGCAGGTGTTCAAAGGTTGGCCAGGTGCTCCTCAGTACATGTGAGTGGGGGCTAGGTGAGTGGCTCCCTACCTGTTGCAACTTGTTCCCTGACGATTGTGTTTGCATGCTGTTTTACCTGCCTAATTAAGTCGGTGCAGTGTCAGCGCACCTGCTGATAGGTGCGAATGTGGCCGCCAACATCATTTACCCTCCTGCGAAGTTCCTCACACTGAGCATCCCAGTGCTGTGCATCCTGTGGCACATCTGAAAAGTGTCTTATGGTTGTCAAGGAGGTATGGAATGAGGACTTCATCCTCCGTGTGGCTGTACGGTGACAGCCTGGCACACGGCATACCTTGCAGACATTATGACGGTGGCAGGTCACAGTAACTCATACATTACTACAGGGTAGCTATTTCCACTACATGCATTGATTACACTGTAATTATTACAGAACAGGTACTACAAGACCAGGTTGAGTCCAGACCAAGAAAAAACAGTATATCCAAAGGCTAGGGAAAGGCAAAACAGTCCAGAATGGCTCACATAAAATTTTATTAAGTGAAAAATAATAAAATTGACATCAAGCGCTTTTGCCTGGGTTAATACCAGGCTTTCTCAAGATAAAGCATTTTCAGAAAATCAGAGTTTAAATACTTTCTGACCAAAGTCATGTGACTAGTGTGGTAACAAATTAAAATATGCAAATGAATTGTTAAAGCACCCACTAAAATCTCATTAAAATAAAACAATAAAATAAACAAATGATCAAAAAAATTATCAAAAAAATTACAAAAAGGTTACAAACAACATGTATATACTTGCAGTACAACCTGTACTAAAAATCATTAAAAGATTCTAAACAATTATCTTCAGGCTTCATGAAATCCTAAAAAGATCTTTTACAATCTTTGAACATTTCTTAAAAAGCTTCGCGTATGTCTTAGTAACTATTTTATAAATGTTGTTGTGGGAGTTTTTTTATTGTCATATAAAAAGAAAAAAGAATATTAAAAAGAAAAAGGAATATTGAAAATAAATGAAAGATTGTTGAATAAACTGTACAAAATGGATGAAATAGTCCACCTGTCTACACGCTGTAAAAATGTAAAATGAGATTTTAGTGGGTGCTTTAACAATTCATTTGCATATTTTAATTTGTTACCACACTAGTCACATGACTTTGGTCAGAAAGTATTTAAACTCTGATTTTCTGAAAATGCTTTATCTTGAGAAAGCCTGGTATTAACCCAGGCAAACGCGCTTGATGTCAATTTTATTATTTTTCACTTAATAAAATTTTATGTGAGCCATTCTGGACTGTTTCGCCTTTCCCTAGCCTTTGGATTTACAGAACAGGTACTACATACGCAAACATACTACAATGTATACACACCTTATTGGTAATTGGAGGTGTTATTGAGTGGTATTTTGTTTATTTCGGTCTTTGTCTTATTTCTTTTTGGGGTATTTTTTAATGTTCTGTAGGTATATACAGATGGTATGAATGTGTGACACGCCATCCTTTAATAGTTAGAAATCAGTACCATGTACTATCCTGATCACCAATTGGTGTTCCAAAGTAGCTAATTACATGCACATCAGCTGTGTAGCTATTCCATTAGCTAATACTATGGCAATAGTGGAGTATAACTGAATACTCTGACTGGGCATTGTCCCTTTTGCTTTTTTGTGAGGAAGACAGCCTGGAAGTGTGGTCTGATATCTATTGCAACAGCTGTATGGAGACAAACCCAACTATATTGTGTGTAATGTCTAGATGTTTTGGTCTACATGTGAGTACTGCTATTATATTTCTGGACATTGCTACTTGTGCAGGATTTGTCTCTACCTAATACTTCTGCATATGTTTCAGTCTGGTCAGGTTGTTTGATCAGCTCAAGGCTGTATGGCTATGCATATCATGTTAGGGGTTTACAGTGTGCTCACCAGACATCTTTAGTTTGGTGTTAATGTGTATCATACTTTGTTGTTAATCAGTAATTGGTAACACATCCTGGTGTAATTACTTTTCAACCCTCTGACACATGATTCGCTCAAACAAACCCTGTCACATCAGCAGCTGTTCCATTGTATAACATCAACTATTTCACATAGGACCATGTCAGTGTGACTCTGTCCAGGTATGTCAAGGTTTCAGCAGATGTCGTACAGTGGGTGAATAATTGGTAATGGTATGACAGTATGTATTAGTGTAAATAGTGCGGGTGTGGGGGAGATGGTGGGTGTTCATAGCACATGCAGGTGTGTAGACACTGCTTTCATACATATCCTATATGTGTGTGGGGGTTCTTTCCTTATGTGAACACCTATCCCTAAGTGGACTAATACTATGGTAATTGCAGGCTGATTTATTAAGGCACTGTTAAATGCTTCCTGTATTGCATGTAGGTAATGTTAATCCTTGAATCCTTTAGGCCATACATCAGAATGTAATAAAAGTTTGCTAAATAGAGGATGTCTGTGCATTTCTGTCATGGATATTTGCAGTTATTGTAGTTGTGTTGATGACTAACCCTATTTGGCTCATGTCCATATGACATATTTGTAATAGTGCATTGGTATATACTCTTCATTTGTTACGTTCATATTGTTTGGGGGGGGGGTAGAATGTGTGATTTGCTATGGTCCATGTTATACTCAGATTTGAACACTTCAGATGCTGTATACACACATCTGTATGCTTTATTTATATATATATATATATATATATATATATATATATATATATATATATATATATATATATTGCTATACATCTTCATGTACTGGTAATATATATTATTGCATATTTTTATATGTACCTCCATAGATGTGTAGATGTTTTTAATACATGTATATCTCTATATATTGACATGTATCTATATACACACACATATATATATATATATATATATATATATATATATATATATATATATATATATATATATATACATATATATATGTGCATCTGTTTATATGTTGTGACTTTCGGCTTTTCCCTTCCCGGTTAGGGGTTGCCACAGCGGAACTCCGATCTGCTAATGATTGGCAGTTGATTTTTACGTAACGAGTTGCCAGCCCTGATGCACAACCTTCAACGAAGGTACACCCATTCACGCATATCTCCACGCAGAAGACGTTCTAACTGGGAGTCGAACCGGACAGCGTCTTACTGTGAGGTGACAACTCTACTATAATACACACATATATATATATATATATATATATATATATATATATATATATATATATATTTAGCATACACCTTTCATTGGGTATATGGCAGTTTGTCCTGTTTCCACACAATCTTCCCTTTTTTATTTTAACCTGTCTGAAAACACAATCGACATAGGTGCATCTCAGGTAGCTTAGAGGTAGGTTACTCTGAGGATGGTGTGCATGGTTGTGGGTTTTAATCCTGGAAGTGTTTTTTATTTTACATCTCAGAGCAGGCACTCCTAGGGAAAGGGTGATTATAGCAATAACCCATGCCTGGGTGTGGGTAATGCTAAATTTACCCACGGTTGACGTGGTTTGGTCCCGAGGCCGAAGCCCGAGGGACCAAACAAAGCCAACCGTGGGTAAATTTAGCATTACCCACACCCAGAAGTGGGTTATTGCTATTAATACCATGACATTATTTAAGAAAAGAAACTATTACTTTTCTTAAATAATGGCATAGTATAATGCCTGTTTGCTGCCCTTCCGCAGATGTCTGGCATCCGCGGCAGTTCTGATGTGCTGCGCGCCTGCACAGGACATCAGAGCTGTGGGCAAAAGCAACGGAGAAAGCAAGATCTCCGTTGCTTTTTTTTTAGTGTTTCGCTATGTTAAATGAGTTTAACATAGCGAGACAGTTTTAAAATAAGCAACGGAGATGTCCGTTGCTTATTTTAAAACTGTCTCGCTATGTTAAACTCATTTAGCATAGTGAAACACTAAAAAAAAACAACGGAGATCTTGCTTTCTCCGTTGCTTTTTTTTAAAACACTGTCTCGCTATGTTAAATGGGTTTAACATAGCGAGCCAGCTTTAAAATAAGCAACGGAGATCTCCGTTGCTTATTTTAAAGTTGTCTCGCTATGTTAAACCCATTTAACATAGCGAGACAGTGTTGTAAAGAAACGAGTTATACTAATGGAAAAAAGTCCGGGCGACTGGACCTTTTTCCATTAGTATAACTCGATTTACAATGGGCACGCTGGCCAATCAGCGTGCACATTTTGGGGGGGTCATGGTATAATAATGCATATTTAAGCAATTGTAAGATAGTATGCCTGTGTTCTGCATGACAGTAAGCAAAGGTTTATTTATTTATTTATATTTGTTGACCAGGAGAAAAGCTCCACAGTTAAAATAAACAGACAGTAGTTACATTGGATTACATAGCGATTAACAGTTTACATAGCAATTACTTACAACATATTTACAGATGAAGAACATAGTACATCAGTAGACAACTCAAATCTTTATTTGTGAAGTACATAACAGACATTAACAAATGTTACAAGAAGAAGTTCCTGCTTTATAATAAGTACTGGCTTATGAGTATCTGAGCTTGCTATAATCAAGGTAGTTAGTGGAGTGGAAAGAAAGGTAGTGTTTGGATGGGGTGGGTGATATTAGAGTGTGAGTTGCAAGGGCATAGCCAGCATGTTTTTAGGTGCGCTTTTAGTAAAGTTTTGAAGTGGGTGAATGATGGTATGGAGGTAATTGTGGGTTCACCTACAGGTTACACCTGTGAAGTATTAACCATTTAATGCTTACCGTCGTGCAAAACCATGCAAACCCGCTTAAAAATGCTTAAAAGTGCCTTAATAAACCTGCATCCAATGGCCCTTATTCTGGCCCTCATAAAATTAAACAGTCCTTGCAGGTCTCAAACCCAGGACCATGAACACCACAATCACTGACTTTACCACTAAGGTATCTGAGATATGTACAAGTGTTATGGGTTTTAGAATATACCTTTTACTACAAGCATTCCTCACTACTGAAAACCTGAAAACAAAAGTGACAGTCAGTCGGTGTACATATGTGTATTACATATTAATGTTCATATGTTTGTGGAATTATGTGTTGCAATATGACCTGACAGGGTGTATTAGGAATGCGCATGGTTCTGGTTTTGTGTCCTTTTTTTATTGTCTCCATACTCCATGTATACACCTCCAGTTCACTTATTGCACATCCAACCCAGGCTCTTCTTTATGCATAATTACATTACCCATCATTCCTCCCCACCCCAAACTCCACATACACAACAACCGTACCTTCTATGGTGAATTAAGTTAATACTAATTGTTATAATGCCAGAGCTGCATGTGTTTTGTGTACACTTCAATTCCTCTGGATTGCTTCAGTGTCAAGAGGTGTGTTCATAGATGTGTATATATATATATATATATATATATATATATATATATATATATATATATATATATTCATATCTATGTGCACACATCACTGACGTGTATATATATATATATATATATATATATATATATATATATATATATATATATATTTAGTGTTAGTTTTTAACATTTATACATATGTAGACTTGTATATGTTGATTCACAAACTACAGTACATTACAATGTACTGTACATATGTACACAAAGTGACTGTCCCATTTGTTGTCAGTACTGTGGAATTCCTGTAGTAAAAGGTGTATTCTAAAACCCATGACACATGTATACAGCTCAGATGGCTTAGTGGTGAGTCCAGTGACTATGGTGTGCATGGTCCAGGGTTCAAGACCTTTTGATGTTTAACATTTATTAGGCCAGACTACAGCTCTTGTAAGCAGTTGTAAGCATGATTAAAAGTGATTGTGTGACATTAAGGCAGCAGTTAAACATGGTTAAATGAAATTTAAAAGCATATAACTTGTGCGTGCAAACACTGTCACATCCGCTAATTACTCTGAATATATATACGTAAGTGTAGTAACATCTCACTATGTGCTTTCTTAACCTTACAATCTCTGTTGACTTTACTCTCGGGCACAGATGGGTTTATATGGGTGTTTCAAATGTTTATTAAACTGATAATTACTACCTAAATATGCAAACTGTGGTTAAGGTATACTTTTTAACATAAGAAACATCTCTGACTTCATTGAGATTTGAACCACAAATACATAGATACTATGCACATGCTCTAACCATTACACTTTTGACATTAACATTGCTTCTGCCTATTTTTTTATTTAGATGATTTCTATGTGTAAGCTAGGCTAAGCAAAGGGCAGTGGCATGCAAACCCACTGAACTTCATGTACTCTTGCAATAATAACATAAGAAATGAAAGGGGAGAATATAAAGTAAAATTCTTAACTACATTAGGCATAGCCTCTCACTGACACTCTTCAAGAGAAACCCTGAAGATTGGATTGGAAATAGTAGATACACCCCAGGGATCTCACAATTGGCTCTGCTCAAGACAGGGACAGTTAATTAATCAATGGGGTGGCAAAAGCTGACACATTCCAGCTAGGCATATAAATGCCCATGGGCAGTTAGCCTGGTACCTACCTATGAACCTATGAACCTATACATACAGTTACAGTATATGCTGATAGCTTAATTTACTGTTCAGATGTTGACTTACCTTATGCCAATAGCAGTTGTTTGTGCAATAGCTGCATGTTGCCTATGTTGAATGCACACAGTAGACTGCCTATACATGACAATTTACAGGTAGCCTTGTGTGTGTGCCATCCATTATTACTGTGTGTGGTTCATAGGTTCATAGGTTCATACTAGGCTATCTGCCCAAGGGCATTTATAAGCCTAGCCCAGAGTTTTGTGGCTTTCGCCACCCCTTTAGTTTGGAGGATACTATGCCCATTATTTTGCTGTGCCTCTGTCAAGCAGTGACACTGAGATAATCCCTGGGGTATATCTGCGATCTCCCATCCATTGGTCAAGATTTCTCTTGAACAAAGCCAGTGAGGTGCTCTGCCTCACATGTACCGGGATTTTGTTCCACAGCATAGGGAGTCTCTGGGTGATGAATCTGTCCCTCCAGCACGTCCTATTAATAACCGTGTCAAGGTTTAAGTCTCCTGCCCTTGTAGTTCTGAGGGATCTAGATTTTTTGAGGTGAAGCATGCTCATCAATTCTGGGTTGGACATGGCCTTGTATGTCAGGCACAGGTCACCGCTGAGCAGACTGAATAGAGCTGGAGTTCCTTCAGTCGGGCAGCATAGGACATATTTTTGAGACACTTTATCCTTTTGGTGAGGAACTTTTGGGGCCTTTCCAGTTGCTGCAGGTGTCATGTCAGATGCATTCCGAATGGGGCATTGTACTCAATCATTGGTCTGATGAGTGATGAGTACAGGGGGATGATGACTTCCCTTGATCTAGATGTGAATCCCTTCATGATTAGGTGGGCAATGTAGAAGGTCTTACTAACTACTTTGGCAACGTGAGTGTCAAACAAAAGGTTACTGTCAACCTGGGTTCCCAGATCCCTGATAACCTCTTCTGTGCTTAGTGGGTTTCCACCTATATGGTAGCTAGGGGTAACCTTGTTTTTCCCGAAGGGTATGACTATGCATTTTTTGGTGTTTAACTTTAGGCCATGGCTCTGGCACCATTTATCCGTTTCTATAAGACCTTTCTGAAGGATATCTGTGTCAGATGTGTTCTCAACTATGGCTCCCAGTTTGCAGTCATCTGCAAATTTTGTCAGCCATAATCCTCCTGTGTTTGCTTGTACTTCTGAAAAGTAGATGCCGAACAGGAGTGGGCCCAGGACTGAGCCCTGTGGGACACCACTTGTGACAGGCTTTGAGTCTGACATGGCGCCAGCAACTCTGGCCCTGTGGGTTCTGTCACTTAGCCAGTTTGCAACCCATCTTGTGACGTATGGGTTTACATTTAAGCTGATGAGTTTTCAATTATACCTGAGTAGGGTATAGTGTTGAAAGCCTTTGCCAGGTCGAGGTAGGCTGTGTGGACTGCCTTTCCCTCATCAATGGCCTTGGTGACTGTTTCGAAAAAGTCAACCAAGTTTAAAAGGCATGATCTGCCTTTGACAAAGCCAAACTGGGTCAGATCCAAAGTCTGCAAGTCCCCTATGTCTTTATTTATGAGTTCCATTATGATCCTCTCCATAGCTTTGCAGATCAGGCTTGTCAAGCTGATGGGATGGTAATTTCCAGGGTCGGTGGAGGCACCGCCTTTGTGAAGTGGGACCACAGTTGCCGTACGCCACTCCTTAGGCGCATATCCTGAGGTGAGGCTAAGATTAAACAGCCCTGTGTGCAGGTGGAGAAAGGTGTCAGTCCCTAGGTGCCTACGCTGTCAGTGTGTGTGCTATATGTTCCCTCTTTGCCAAGTCATGGGCATACTAGGCACGCCTCCATCTGCCTACAGGGGCCAGCTCAGGGGGCTCATGGTCTGAGTCCCTCTGTGCCTGTAGGGCCCTTGGCAATGATGGTGGGCTGTGAGTGCCTTCACCATTCTGTCCCTGCTGCAGCTGTTTCCACAGTATCATATTGTGTAGCATGGCACATACTATGATGATGTGGGCACATGTGGCCGGAGAGTACTGCAAAGCTCCGCCGAATATGTCCAAGCAACGGAACTGTGATTTGAACATCCCAAACACACACTCTATGATGATTCTGGTTTGTGCGTGTGCCTCATTATGGCATTCTTGCATGGGTGTGTGTGCATTTCTGATGGGTGTCATCATCCACGGTTCCAGTGCATAGCCAGCATCCCCCACCAGATGGCCATATGGGATGTCCTCCCTGGCAAATGCCTGATACAGCTGTAAGGCATGCCAGATGTGAGAGTCATGATAGCTTCCAGGGCTGCTAGCACACACATCCCATGATAATGCCCTGGGCATTGCACATGACCTGGCAGTTGATGGAGGGGTATCCACCTTCCCTGCTCACCGGGTGGTGACTTGATGTGTATGTGTGTGCAGTCTATTGCACCCAGTACCTGCGGGTATTCTGCCACATGGTAGAAGAGACACATATTGCTGGCCAACTCCTCCTGCATTTGGGGGAAGTATATGTGCTCACTGGCATGTGGTAGCATGGCATACAGGAACTGGTGGAGTACCCTGGATGCTGATGCCTGTGAGATCCCCATGATATCCCCAGCTGGCCTTTGAAAGGTACCTGTGGCTAGTATTCTCAGGCTTACACATACCTTGGTATCCTTCTGTTTGTTCTGGCTCTGAGACGTGGCCGGCACAGCTCCACAAGTTGCTGTAGGGTGTCCCTGTCTACCCTGTAACACTCTACTATCTCCAGATCATGTAGCCCCTGGTAGGTTACCCTGGGTCTGACCACTCTTCTCTTCTTCAGGTGCTTGGGGTGGTTGTCAGCATCATCCTCCTCACCACCTTCAGTCTCCATCACATGCTGGTGGATCAAAGCAATGGTAGCCACTAACATGTGCATATTAAAACTTCCCTATTTGTATACACCAATGGTGCAGTGTGTATGGGAAAACACAAATGTGTGTGAGGTGCTTTCACACTTTATACTATTTTGCTATAGATGCTGCTGATGTAATTCACTGTGTGTGAGCAGTTCCAGCTGCAAGGTATCTTACTTATGGGTTTTACATTGCTTACTGCAATTGTGGGGGCTGTAGTGTGGAGTTATGCTTGACTGGCTTGATTCATCTGTTGCCCTTTAATTTCTTTTTAAACCTAGATCCCCTCCCATTGTCAGGCATGCATCTTCCTGCCAGCTTTATTGTCTTGTACTTTCCCTACCCAGTCGTGTGTTGCAAAGTGTGTTATGTAGCTGATATAATGCAATTCTACTTTGTTCTGCTGTGACACTTTACCATTTTCTTTGCAGTGCAGCCCCTCCCCTTTCCTGTTCTGCAGGTAGCTGCTAGCAGCCTTGTTAGCTGTTGTTAATGGCCCAATGTAGGTTCCTAGGTGTTAATTGCTCATTTGTACTCTAATTTCCTTGCTGCTGCATTTCCTTATTTTTTCATATATCCTTCCTGTTCCAGCTCCGGTGCACGCCGCCCATACATGTTTACCGGGTTTAAGTGCGTTTTAATCTACGTTCACATGCATACTCGGTTACCTTGTGTGCTCTCAGCTAGCCAAAGCTACAGCCAAATAAACACATCCCTTTCCTTTAGCTTTGCTTAGCTATGGGCAAACTGGATTGACATTGCTCCAATGTGCTTTCAGCAAAGGTGACACACCCCTCTCTTGTTGTCATCTATATCTCATGGTCAAACCTCGGTGTTATAACACTACATGTGAGGTGCATCCTTACACCAGGGGGGAATCTGTGATTCAGTATAACTCATCTCATTTGCATTAGATTGCCTACTAATTGCTAGAAACCATGAATAATGCTAACACAGCCCCTTAGCAACCTTTGCGCCATGGTGTGGTGTAACATGCCTGCCATTGACTATTATGGGGAATTCATGCTATATGTTACATTGCAGTTTTTTTTTCTTTTTTTCTTTTTTTCTATTTTTCTTATGATCCCGTTTGCACACCTCTGCCCTACGCTTTAAACTTTGCAATAGGGTGAGGACAAATAATGATGTTCATTTTAGATTTTGTACATGTTTTTTTTATGCCAATGGCTATATATTAAGCCATTGGCATATATTAGCAATATAATCCATGTGTTTGGCTGGCTGACATGGCTCCAATTTGATGTTTGCAGTAATGTAAACCATTTTTTACGGTTTACATTTCGGCATGCTTACACTACACCCACACCACTTTTTGGATTACTAACTACCATCGTTTGCATGCTGCAAATGGGGTGATTAGCCTACAGTAGCCAAGAGCTGTGCAGGGGTAGTGTATGCAGGTAGTGCATGTGAAAACAGCTCATACCTGCATCGCTCGGCGGCCATATTTGGTGTTGGAACACCGCCTCTACTCCTGCGCCTGGTGCAAGATTTGTGAATCCCGGGGTATATCTCCTACATTTCTGTTCTGCAAGAACAGTTAAAATTTCTGAGCTGATTGCTATTTGTGATGCAGAGAATGGCCAGAGCTATGTATTGATGTAATATATTTAATGTTATTTGGTTCTATGCTCAGAAGGGTACCTTGAGCAATGAATTACATTGAAATTGCATGGCTCTGGTTAACTAAATGAAAAGATCATCTAATTCTGTTTTTATGAATTTGAGTGTTGAATTACTGAAATGCCGACATGTAAAACTGTAACATATTATCCATTTAGCTGTTTGTCCCTTTTTTTTGCCACCCTGCTTTAGCAGTATTATATTTTACAGTTTCATTTTCAAAGACCATAGGCATAACATAGAAATCAGCAAAGATCAACCTGAAAGCATGACCTTGTCATAACTGAAGATTTTGTGCACCACTGTATTTTTTATGGCTATGATATCTGTAGCATTATACTCCTGTAAGGGTCAATCCTGGAAAAACTAGTGTGAGAGAAGAAAATATCTCCCATGATGTTTATGTTAACGAATCATAGAACATCACCCATAACAAGGATATCATGATCTACCACTGGAGTCAGGCCTAGAGGGGTGGTATTCACTACGAGCACCTGGTGGATAGGTAACATATGTAGCCTGGCTAGTCTCAGATTGAAAAAGCTGCACATATCATTGGCAAAGAAAATAAGGGACTCAGAAATTCAAGGATTTAATTGTATGGTAATCAAGAAAAGTTGGTATCATTTGCAGATAGTAATATTTTGTACCTGATAAAAACAGAAAAGGACAGCTCAGTGTTGTGGAACAACTTGAGACAATGTCATGTCTTTTTAGGGATATAAAATTAATGAAGATAAAGCAAAGGCTAAGCTGTATGTAACCACTCATGAATTAGTTCATTAATACCCATATATATGGGGACACTATAAATTTAAATATTTAGAAGTATGGAATAAAAAGATTTTTTATGGTAACTGCAGAAATGTTGGAAGAGGCTAATCAAATGATAACACAACAACTGAGAAGCTACAAGCTCTTATTTATGGATATGGATTTCAATATATAAGCAGTGAAAGTGTTTTTAGTCCCTTTAGTTTTGTATCCAGGTCAGGCATATTTTATCATCCAGAAGAGAAGTTGTGGACAATAATTAATAAATAATTGAAGCACTTTATCTGGGAGGGGGACATATCCTTTCAATAGCACAAGGTGGTTTAGGATTATCAGATTTAAAGGGATATTTTAGAGCTGCACAGCTAAGGCTCATATACATAACACAAACAGAATGCTATAATTTAAAATGGAAAGTGATGATAATGAAATGGTGGAAATTCAGGAAATAAGGATAGAGTGAGATTTTGGATGCAGATCATTAAGGAGATTAACAACAGCCATACAGAATATTATACTCATATTTTTTTTAATTTCTCCAAATCTTCTGGGTTTTTAATACCATGATGGGAATAGACACCATTCCTAAGTCAAAGTACGATTAATGTTCATGAAATTTGTAATGTTTCAATCTTTGATATCAGCCAAAAGGATTCTTTGTAGCACACACAAAGGGCCCAGTAATGACTCCTTCTGCGATTCGTATGGGGTTGCATGTATTAGCAACAGATCTAAATACCATTATAGATTCTTTTTTTATAAGACCCACTGCTCCTACTACTATTGGAACTGTCTGAGTATCTTTCTTTCACATTTTTCTAATTTTTGCCTGCAAATCTTGATATTTTATGACTTTGTGTCTCTCCGTATGCAAGACATTGTAGTTACTGGGTGCAGCGATTTCAATGATCAATGCTACTTTTGTCTTCTTTTCATGGACCTCTTTATCTGATTTTCTCATATCTATCTTTTGAACTGTTGGTAATAGGTGATCCCATATAATGTAGACTTCATCATTTTCTATGACGCTTTGTGGGTCATGTTTCCAGTGTTTTTCAGCTAGTTCAATAGTATAATGTTTGCACAATACTCACTGCAACAGTCTTGTTACATTATTATGTCTTTCAATATACAGTCCTTCTGCCATTAGTATGTCACAACCAGCAACAAGGTGTGCGACTGCTTCCAATTCTGTTTTACAAACCTACATTTGTCTGTTTCTCCTACATGTTCAATGGACTTTGTAAACCTATGTATACATAGCCCACTATCTTGGGCCACCAATATTAACCTTTCATCTTGTGGTTTGAATTCACCTCTCCTTAACCATTCCTGAATTCGATCCTGATCAACTTGAGGTTGTTCCAGGAGTTTTCTATACTTGCAACTATATTTATGCATTTTCCACATTTCTTGCCTTCTCATCTGATCTTTCACCTTTTAATCTTTCTTTTGTTTTTAGACTTAAAAAGTGGCAGAAATTATTCTAAGAACTAAGCCAACACAAGAATGGAGAAAGGAGATTTTGCTGATAGAGATGACAGCAACTAGGGGTACACAGAATTGGCAAGAGAGGGCTGGAGTTTATTGGAGAAAACTGGAAAAGGAACCAAGGTACTGGAAGCAAATAACTAGAGTAGAAAAGTAACAGAATGTGAATAGGCCAAGAAGACATTTAAACTGCAGGTTGGCGACTGCCTTCCCTGTCAAGGACTGATACCAAAATATAAGCAAAGAGAAAGAGTTAGGGGTAGCCTAAGGAGAAGACCTTCTCTGGTGGAGTTTTTAGTTGAATCTGGAATATAGGCTCTTGTTAAAAAAGGGATAATTAGTAGGGCATATAACATATTTCAAGATTATTGCTACAGTTTAAAAGAAAAATTATTTCTTTTTATTTTTTTAATAAAAAAATAAATAAATAAAAGAGGAAGGAGGGGCAGGGGCAGGGCAAAGAGATGGGATGTGGCTGGCTCCCACCCAGGAACCTACTTTTTTTGGTCTTTTTTATTTGTTTTGCAGGGGGAGGCGGCACTAATTCATTGGACTGACACAGGTTAGTGGTTAAAATCCAACTACTCCTCTGGGCTGGTCAACTGACCCTTTTCTGCCATGACCCAGGTCAAGAGTACAATAAAGTTTATTCAATGTTAATATGCCAAAAAGTTATCATAAACTGAAGATTAAAAATGAATTCAGAACAGAGTAAATAATACGTAAAAAACTATACAGTTAACATTATAACAACAATGAATGCACAAAAGGAAATATGGACAAAATATACCGCTGAAACATAAGCAATAGTGAGTACACAAAGTCAGTGTCACAACCATAAATATGTGCCTACTTTAGTCAGCTGCACCACTATCTATTGTCACAAAGATGGTCATAACTCAATGCAACTGTCAATTGCAGAAATGAAATGGTTTGCATATGGTATTAGATAAATTTGTTTTTAGCATGCTTGCCAGATGGGCCTTAGAATGTTCCAAAAGTCTTTAAATTCCAATGCTGTTTTATCCTTGTCTGTTATATTAGTAGAAGGTGCTATCCAGACTTGGGAACTAACACTTCTTTCTGTTCTTTAACATCTGAACAAACAAAAATGTTTACTTTGCAAATAAATGTGATAGAAACTGAATATAATAATAATAATAATAATAATAATCATAGTAATAATAATAATAATAATAATAATAATAATAATAATAATAATAATACAATCTGCTTCATGAAAGAATCACATTTCATAGGCATTCACTTTAGACTAGCTTTACCTGTGACACACTTTTCCCATCTTTAAAACCCTCAGTCGAGCTTTCTGGTGGCATCCTTCAAGAAACTCATTACTTCTGCCACTACCATGATGACACTGGATAGTTATAAGACTGCAAAACAGAACTCCATATTGGGAGCTTCCCATTCTTTGCAGGTTTTCTGTATATCCATTTTAAAGGGTTATGATCTGTGAACTTTCTCCATACAAATAATAGGCCATGTCAAACCCAGATTTGATGAATATGCTTCACCTCAAAAAATCTAGATCCCTCAGAACCACAAGGGCGAGAGACTTAAACCTTGACACGGTTATTAATAGAACGTGCTGGAGGGACAGATTCATCACCCAGAGACTCCCTATGCTGTGGAACAAAATCCCGGTACATGTGAGGCAGAGCACCTTGCTGGTCTTGTTCAAGAGGAATCTTGACCAATGGATGGGAGATCGCAGATATACCCCAGGGATTACTTCAGTGTCACTGCTTGACAGAGGCACAGCAAAATAATAGGCATAGTTTTCTTCAAACTAAAGGGGTGGCGAAAGCCACATAACTATGGGCTAGACTTATAAATGCCCTTGGGCAGATAGCCTAGTATGAACCTATGAACCTATGAACCTATGAACAAATAAGGTTGAAGCTTGTGCAGTGCCCAAATTATATCTTGACATTCTTTCTCTATTTCTGTATAAGGCTCCTCCCTAGGTTGAAGTCTGTGGCTCAAATGCAAAATAGGGCACATTTTTACCTCTGACAAAACCAGGCTATGCCAGCAACTACCCCACATGAAGAAGCATCTACATGCAGAATACATTCTTTATTATATTTAGAACTGGCTAACACAGGGGGTCCACTAAGAGCCATTTTTAAGCTTTTGAAATGCCTGCTGTCATGCTGGTGTACAGAAAACCTCATCTGGTCCATATTACCTGGTAAGATCTGTAATTTTATTTATTTATTTAACATTTATATACTGGGAAAGTCAGACTGGACACAGGTTCATTTTCAGCGGAGGCCGTGGGAGAAAAGCTCCAACAATATAAAATAACAAACATTATATCACAGAAAAAAATTACAGAGTACAGGTCATCAATGAAACTACACATTGCAGAGCATAAATAACCTAAAGAGATGACACATTGGTAATTTTAACAAAATTTGTACATCAAAGTGTATATGGTATTATACAAACTAGACTAGCATGTATTTCAGAAAGTACAGTATAATATTTTTGAGGAAGACTTGAAATGATTTGAATTTCTAGATTAAGTATATATAGGGAAGGAAGAAGACTTAATAGGATAGTACTATAAAGTGTAGATCTAAAGAAAGTCAGAAAGTGTGTATAAGAGTGGCGAATACAGAGTTAGTCCAGTAGGTAGCAAGAGCAAATCTGTAATGGGAGCATTTATTGTGCTATACTGGGGAAAAAATATATACAGTTACTGTCTGTCCTAGGAATGTTTGAAATTGTTTATTGTTAGTATAGGTAGGCCATGCCTGAATAGCCTCAACCATGGCAGGTTCTGGTGTAATATTTCTACCACCCACTCTTTAACCCAGATAAGAAATCTCTGACAAACTCGTTCTGACACCTGCTTGCATTGCTAGTCAGCCCTGCCATTTGCAATCTTCACAAACTTATTTGCTGTGCTGCAGATGTCCTGCTTAGATGATATTATTATTATGTGCAGCAAGCCTTTAGCATGCAAGTGCATAATATAGTGCTCCTGTCAATAAGTGTTATTTTAGCCTTTAGAAGCTTACTGGGTAATTCTCCACACTTAAAGGTGATTTTGCAAACTGATACAACACAGACTGTGTCACAAATGCTGAAAATCTCCCTGACAATGGGTGGTAAGGGTCCATGCAAGTAACCCTTGGTTTAGTCAGTAACAGTTTAGTTCTAGTCAGCTGTTCTAGGACTTCATCTGCCTTGGGCATGGGGTAAGTATCTAATTCAGTATGACTGTTGTGTTTCATGTAATCCACACCAAGGCATTTGCTACCATCCTTCTTAGGGCACCAGCACTATTGCTGAGGTCCGGGGAATGTTGTACTCATAGATTATCCACAGTTCCAAAATGTCCTTCAGTTCCTCTTTCAAAATTTATCAAACCTTTTCAGGCCCTGTGTTGGGAAACTGATTGATTATTGGGGTACTTTGTATACATGGTGCTCCATCAGGTGGGTACACCCTAGCCAGCAATAATCATATCCCAAGATTCCAGCAATACTTCTCAGATTTCCTGTACAAGGCTAGTGGTAAGTTCAGTGGAGAGGACCATGCCATCCATTAAGGCAACAGGCTGCCTATCACAAAGGAGATATACCTCCAGACCATCCTCTGACACATCCTACAACTCACTGCAGATTGTACATTCCAAGGTCTCTCTGTCATGATAGTTTTTATCATATGAACATGGTAGAATTTGTTCTTTGCCCTCCTGTCTGGTAACTGACATCACTTACATTATTTACAATGGTGAAAGCCATTCCCACCCCACCCCACCTCAATTTATTGCATTTTGTTGTGCCTCACAGAGATAAGTACCATTACCTATTGCCCTACAGAATGCTCTTTGACTCTATCTGTCCTGTCACACCAGAAGGTTTGCAGATGTTGTGCCTGTGCTAAATGCCCCTGAATTATCGCTATGGTTCTCCTTAAGCATACTCCTGAGGCCTAGGACATATTCCATAACAGAATCCTTGTGGGAGTTATACTCTCCTATCCACTTATCATGAGTTAAATCCACTAGCCCTCTTATTGTATGACCGCACAATTCAAAGAGCGAAACACCTGTAGACTCCTGGGTCCCATTTCTGTGTGCAGAGAAAATGGGGCAGATTATTTTCTCTCTTGAACTGTTGTAGAAATACCCTTAACATGGGATTTTGTGTAGAGCTGAACCTCTCCACCAGACCATTTGTCTGGGGATAGTGGGGGTGGGCTTTCACCACTTTACGCCAGAGCACTTTCACAAACATGCCAGCATGTCTGGCATAAAGTTGACAACTCTGCTGGTCAGGCTTTTCCTTTGAAATGCTACCCTGCTGAAAATGTGTACTGATGCATTTGCTACCTTCTCTGCATAAACAGAAGATGGAGATACCATTTCTGGATATCTAGTGGCATAATCTACCATTACCAGAATATATTTTTTGCCTGTGGAACTTGGGGTACTTAGAGGGCTCGCAATATCCATAGCAACCCTCTAAAATGGCTCTTTAGTAACAGGCAAAGGCATCAAAGGAGCATTAGCTTTGTCTCCAGCCTTTCCAACCTTCTAGAATTGTTCACAGGTCATGCAGTATATTGATGCATCCTTTGCAGTCTCAGGCCAATAACAATTCTGTATAAGCCATTTTAAGGTTCTTTATGCCCATATGGCTTACAAAGGGAATATCATGAGCTATTTCCATAACTGCTAGTTGGTAGACCCTTGATAATGCCACCTCCTGTATAATTTCTCCCCATAGCTCTCCTTCAGTGATGCATTGCCTGTACAACAATTCTTTGTCCCAGTATATGGACTCCATCTTCCCTTGTGTATCTGAAGTCTCCTTAGCTAACTTCAAGTCTTATAAAAATGAGTCTGAGAGATGACCATGCCTCATCTCACCCATACTGATCTTCCCCAGCTCCTCTTTTCAAGGAAGTCTGGTACTATCCACTAGTGGTTTCTCAAGGTCTGTCTGACTACTATCATTTACCTATCCATAGAAGTAGCACCTTCCAAGGAAATACCAGTGCCTTTCCCATGCTATGGCTCAGATCTCATTTCACTGCTACTCCCCAGCTCCTCCTCTGAACTAGCCACATCACCATCCTCAGATGGAGGTGTGGACTTAGGCTGGGTTTCTCCCCTACTTCCTTCCCCATGGGGCTGATACCAAACCTGTCTGTGTGCATGCAGCAGCATGCACACAGGCAGGCAACAGCAAGCACACAAGCTACTGTACTGTTAAAATCATCATCTCATGTTAGGAAATCAGCATGAATGCCTTTAAACATAGCCACCTACTTATTACCTTGCTCGACTTTCCAGTCCAGATAGACTCTGGCCAACGGTATCCAAAGAGGTTTCCCATGTAAGGTTCTAGCTGGATTGGGTTGTCCAGAAGATCCTTGCTTCTGTCTGACTACTGCTGGTTTGACTGTGGTTATGTCTGAGGTTGTGTCCCTTTTGGCAGTGGCCTTCTTCCTTTCTTCCAGGATAGGATATAGACTTTTCTGATAGGTAGGTGCAGCTGTTGCTTCTAAGGTTCAAAACTACTAAATAATGGGGGTGGGTGCTTATCCACTGTTTTAGTGCTTATTTTGCTGGATGCTTCCTGAGATCTTAACTTCTCCCCCACCTTACTGAACAATGAAATTGTGCATGTCCAATTTTCTTACATTTAAAACATCATACAATCACATCATTAAAACATCTAATTCCACAACATGGGTACATTCCTGAACCTGTGGATTCCCCCGTGTCCTCTGGAACCTGCTAGGATGGCATAGGCTTACCCCATGGGTTCATGTATTCCCATGTGTAGTGGTTCCATCTTGCTAGCTAGGAATATGTCCCTTTTCTTCTCTATTCCATCAGCAGCATTACACCTAAATTCTCATGTCTGCAGGCATAGTACTAAGGGTTCTTCACTGACCAAAAGATGTGTAAGCATTCCAGATGTGGTGACCTCATATCTACATACCCACCTGTGAAAATAAGTGTGATTTCTGCAATATACACACTCATACTTTCATTTGCCTATCTGCTGTATTCTATAAACTTGCTCTATACAGCTCTTAAATTAGCTGACAACAAGCAACATTTCTTTAACTTTAACATAATTCAAACAGTCTGCTTCACTGATTTTAGAAACTGTATGCATTGCTTTACCAATGATCAAAGAACTTAAAAACCTCACCCATTGCTCTTTGTCAGTTTGGTGCTGACTTCACACCCTTTCAAAGGCATTTAAATAAGAATCTAAATCACCTTCCTTACAATGAGGCAAATGTTGGCTACTGATCTGGGCTTATTGTGTGAGACTTTCTCCCTCTTCATGATTCACATGCTTCTTGTCAAACAATGATTTTCCCTTTTTATTCTGGCATTGTTTTTACCCTACTCTGCTTACAACACATTCACATTCACTCAGCTTCCTCATGTTCTAAGTGCTTGATTTGCAGTGCTTGTCTCTGTAATTCCAGCTGGGTTGCAAAGTCCTCCTGTGATGGAAGTGACTGTCCTTGTTCAGTTTCTTGTAGAGTTTGTCAGTGCAGCACGTGGCACAACGTTGCCACCATTTCCACTCTGGACATATTTTACTCTTCTGGCTTTACACCTTAAGCTATTAATATTTTGGCACAAATGACAGCAGAGCTCATTTACCACTTATTCCTAACTAAGCTGACTTAAAAATAAATAATTGTTGTGCACAGCCATACCTCTGTATACATTGCATTATGGCTGAGAGGGTCAACACACACACACACACACACACACACACACACACACACACACACACACACACACACACACACACACACACACAAGAACATAGGAGTAATATGCACTGCTTTCCTGGGAATGGCTTTTCAACCTCCATATCCACACTACACTGCACACTGCACCTTCAGAGACACATCTGTCTCTCTGTATAAACCAATGTCTCCCTGTGTCTCTCTATCCACTGTAACCATCTTCATCTTTCACACAAAGTATTCTTTACACACACACACACACACACACACACACACACACACACACACACACGCACACATGCACACACGCACACACACACACACACACACACACACACACACACACACACACACGCACACACACACACACACACACACACACACACAGCATTTCCAGTGAAGGCTGGCAGAGTTCTCCAATTCCCCACAGCTTTCTTCCTAATCATGGTAGTACTGCTACCACCCTGAGAATAGTCAGGGTCTTCAACTTACCCATTTCCTTTTACCATGTCAGTTAATAACTCTTTCAGTGGTAGTTATTGGAAGCAGTTTTTGAAGATGTGCACCTTACAGTTTCTTATTCCTTACAGCAAAAGGGCTTACCCTTTTCCCAATTAAGTAGAACTGTATAAATACACCTGTAATAAATGAATGCCAGACACAAAAACTTAAATGCAAATAAATTAATTTTACTACAATAACAAAGAAATGGTGAACATATTCAGTGATTGGCAAACAAGGAAAATTAAAAGGAAGTGCAGTAAACATAGATAAGATACATAAGTAGCTAATAAATATAAAGAAAGCCTACCACTAGATGTCTACATTTCCTAAAGAGCTGCTACAAGAAGTAATGCACCTTAAAATAAATAATTACACAGATAGGATAATTCTACATAGAAGACAGTAACTCTGTTTTTGTGTTCCCTTTTTCATTTTCTAGTAACACTCCAGCAACACAAAAATGTATAGCGATAATCCTTTGCCAGTTTTACTGTCTTCTGGCCTCACTGTTGCTATGAAGAATGTCATATACCAGCTAGCACACACAAGATAAAAACTGACAATGTTTGTCACAACAATTCTATTTTGGCTTTTTATTGACTTGCTTACTAGTTGGATTTAAGCAGTTATGACATTCCAATTCTGTTTTATCCTTGTCTGCTATATTAGCAGAAGGAACCATCATATCTTGGGAACTAGCACATCTCTATGTCATTTAACAACTGAACAAACAAAAGTCATCATAAAAAAAAAAATCATTGCTCAGATCATATGCATAATGGGGCATCCTATTCTGCCCCCAAAATATGCACAAAACTCAAAACAGCTAATTTGCATAGCTTCAGAAGTTATTACTAGGTTAACAACCCCTAGGGCCCTTACAAGCCTAGTTACACACCTCAAAACCATTAGGGTCCCAAGTATCACATGGCAGGAGGCATGTTAATAGGTAGGTAGCTAAGGATTTGTGTGTGGGGTGGGGAGTTAGTTAGGATAATACTTGTTTTTTTATTAACAACCTCTGTCCATAAGGGACACAGGGACCAGACTGGGTAAATTTATGAATTCCCATCCAACTGTCAAATTTTTGTTTGAATAGGCTCAGGGATCAACTCTGATTTACATTGATGATGAACTTGTTCAATAGTACAGGCATCATTTGGGACACATACCTGTCAGCATATTCTGTTTATGTCACAAGTAAATTTCAGATCCCTGTATCTAGAGTTTCTGGTGCTGCTTGTTTTGTGCATGTGTAGCAATCCATCAGGGCTAGGTATGAGAATCCCTGTAATTCAGGCAAGGATCCCTTCTCAGCAGCCTGTAGGAGACTGAATGCAGAGACAGCACCTTTAGGTGATCACTGTGGGGCTAGGCAATCCATGTCCCAATGTCTCATGGTGAGAAACCTTTGTGGAAGTTCCAACTGTTGTAAGTGTCTGGTTAGATACATACCAAAGGGGGCATTCTATTCGATGGCAGGTCCAATAAGGGCCTGGTAAAGTGAGACTATAACTTCCATGGACCATGAACACCTTACCCTTACCCTTACCTATAATTTGGGCGAAATAGAATGATTTTCTTACTATCTTAGCTACATGTTGGTCAAATGTCAGATTTCTGTCTACATATTTTCCCAGCTCCCTTACTACTGGGTCAACTTTTTGGGGTGTTTTTTCAATGGAGCCTTGCACTTCTGGAGTACTTTGCATAACTTTAAAACATATCTCAGTAATGGCACAGATAATTCTTTCTCCAGACTGAGGAGGGCTTGATGAGTGTAAAGTTTTTTTGTTTAGGTTTCAAGCACTGAGCAGTAACACATTAAGGTTACTTGAAGACTTTTACACTATATTGGCAGTTTTGTCCTTTTAGCATTGAGTGAACATAAAGGCTTTAAGGGGCTGAATAAAGTTTTTCCAATAGCCAAAAGCCTAGAGGACAGGAGCAATCCACTCTTGGCAAAGCAACAAATTCTTTTGACCATGTTTTCTCACACTGACAAATATTGGATCCTCCTGGAATGATACCAGAAACCAAGCCAATTATTAAAATCAATTTTTTATGTTCATACTGTGGTATCATCCTTGGTGAAGGTAGAATGTTGCTCAATGCAAGGCTCATACCTGTCTGTGATATATATTCCAAGAGATCCATTATGTCTCTCTTTTCATATAGTCCAGAAAAATGTACCTTTCTCAGTAAATCATCTGAACATAAAACGACTTCCCTACTTTATATAACGTAATAACCTGGCACCAAAATGAAATAATTAGGTTAAAATGTTAGGAATGAATGTGACATGTCCAGAAAACGTGTAAAGTGGTATTTAGACGTATTTGACAGAGAACTAGAGGCTTGCAGTTTTCCTCTCCCGTTAAGAAATTAAAATGGGGTGACAGGAAACATAATGGGACATCATCATACCTCTAAACTGTAAAGATTTTTGCAGAATTTCCAGAGTTTGTCCTCATATTTTTGGTCTGATTTTCATAAAATTGTAGTTTTCTGGCAAATTAGTGTTAACTCATTAAATATTGAAGTTAGAAAGTAACAACAGACATTTGAGTTTCAGACTTCATAGCCTTCAGAAAATTTCATGCTAATGTAAAACCTGTTATTCTATCCAGTTTCTAAGCCTGTAACAGCAATATTTACAAATTGTCCCAATTCATGGGTTTTTCTCACACTTTTATTTATGGCTTTGTCCAGATTTCTTTTAAGAGGCTGAGAGGTATGGATATCAGATCCGTTTTTTCAATGACTAGTAATAATATGAACATGTGACTCAAAAGATTAGGCATGGTCTGACACAGATGATTATATTTATTATGCATTAGATCTGCATGGTAGATTTATATTGAAATACTATAGTTTCAATGACAATAAACAAGGTGCATTTGAAGTGATGCAGATGAATAGAACGGATTACTGAAAATATTAAGTAAAACAAACTGAAGCAACCAAATCTTTTTCTTTTTGTAACTACTTTTGGAACTAATTCTTATGAGGTTAGAATTATTATGAATAATCTTTGGCATATCTTAAAAATTGTCAGAGATTTTTCTAAAGTTTTTGCCAGGTTATAAAAACAATGGTCCTGGCCTTCTATTTCTCTGCAAGTTCAATAGCTAAGGCCACTGAGTGTTATGAGCATTCCTGTAGCCTCCATCAGGCAGCACCTCTTTTTTTGTCCAATGGGTCCATAGCAGTCAGCCCTTGAGTAAATTTGTGGCTATCTATCCAGTCATCTAGTTTATGTTTAAAGGAAGATAGCAACCAGGGATAATATAAATTTGCCTTGACAACATCATCATCATCACTATGATAATAGAGTTGGGGGAGGCACTATCCCCTGGGTATATTACACTTATGCCAAATTTGGCACTAAAACTGTCATGCGCCTTAGCTCATTTAAGCCTATAGCACTTTGTTGTATACTTCTAGTTCACAGCCATAACTCCTTATAGCATCCAGAATTTTCTGGGTTTGTCTTCATTTACTAAGTGATTAACTAACTAATAATAGTCAGTATTAGACAGTACAAGGAGTTATTAACAAAATGACACTAAGCTTTTTAAGCTGGGACATTCCACAGATGAACAATCATTGTTCATCATATTATTTATATTTTGATATTTATGTTCATATTTTCAAAGTTGACAGACCTACATGTTGTTGAGTAGAATGGTGTGATATGCCATGGAGGGAGACATACAAATGTATTGTCAATGTCCATTTATATCACATGATACCTGATATATTGCTAGCTTATTGTTCATAATTGTGAAAATAAACAATATTTCCATATTCAATTCGTACTTCAAAAAAGTGACATAAACTATTGCATGATATCAGGTGAAACCTTTGATGTTGAAGAAAACTGTCTTTCATATTTGCACTGCAAGATGCACATCTTGAGAGATACTCAGTCATATTTATATTGCTAATTACAACAAACATGTTTTCATAGTCCTATAAATATCTCAGAAAACATGCAGTTGAAGAAGAATTTCCTGATGTCATATGAAAACTTATGCAAAATCATTCTAAGAATATTATGATTTCCAGGATAAGACAATTTGTTTGAGAAAGTTTGGCAAAAATATAGTTTTGGGTTTGTGCACATTATAATATATTATAGTTTTTATAGAAAGAATATGAAAATACAGACTATTATAACTGCAAAGAATAATTCTTACTGATAACATTATTTATTTATTGTACACAAAATATTTACCTTTGTTTACCTTATGTTTTTTTAGAACATTCTCTGCAACACAAGGCTCACCAAGTTTGAAGATGTATGTAAGCCAGGAACAATCACTGAATCCCCAAATTATATTAACATCCTACAAACAGGCCTAAAAATAACAAAAGACTGATGCAAAAACCATGGTCTTAGACTAATGCTAAAAATTGTGTAATCATACCCTTTGGTAAATCAGATATCCCTGACAATAATAATATAGATAGCACACCCCTAAAATTAGACCCAGTAGTGAAGGACATAGGAACACAGATAGTAACCTAAACTTTGACCATCACGTAGCTATGGTAATGAGGCAGTCCTTCTATATTGCTTAAATTATAAGTAAAAGCACGGCATCAAGATCAAAGTTAGTTATAGTGTCATTGTACTTGGCCATCATCAGGCACATTATCAAGTACAGTGCTCCCTACTACATGTACCTAGCCAGGCACTTACACCAAAATGAGTGGCCCGAGAGGTTATTCACTTCATATGTGTGTGTGCGTGTGTGTGTGTGTGTGTGTGTGTGTGTGTGTGTGTGTGTGTGTGTGTGTGTGTGTCTGTGTGTGTGTATCTGTGTGTTGACGTCTGTACTTCTGTATGTGGAATACTCACTGGGGAAATTCCTATACCTTCACTTTGTTGCAACAGTGGTTCCTAACTGTGATGTACAGACTAGCAATGAGGTGCATGTTAAGTTTGTGACCGCAATTTAGAGATATACAAATTAGCCAATAATGAGGTCTTTCCTCATCTGGGCAAACATGTCTCTGAATCACAAAATCCTGCATCATGAGAGCAAGGCCTTTTATGACTCATGCTAGGCCCCTTTAATTAATCCCTAGGATCTGTTACACATCACATAATGGATGTGTTTTAAGAATATATGGATTAAGGCATGCTAAGGTAGCACTGAAGTTTGTTCCAGACAATGGTAGGTAAGGGTAAAGCAAGATGAGGTGACACATGGTTACGGAGTACTTGTGTGACAGACAATAGTTGATGCAGTCTAGAACACTGATCCAGAACTGGTTGAGAAGCAGCCTTGCTGTCTGGTTTTCCAGCATAAATAGACGAGAGTGTGTCTAGTCAAGTAAAGTGAGCATGCTGCCTAAAATGGTGGTTCTGGTGGTAGCATACCCAAATCAGTCTACATGTTATCCATCAAGTACTGAGTTGTTGAAATGACTTGGTGCCTTTGATGCCATGGGCAATTCTTATCTCTATAACTGCTTTGTACATCATTTTATTTAGATTGCTAGGCTGTCAGGTTGTTTCTTTGCTTTGTGAAAGGGAGTTAGTAACAGCTGTGCAATGCTTTTGTGTGGTACATGATACAGCAGGCATATCACAGTTATGAAATATATAATAAAGCATGTTCAAATGTGTTTTGTCATGAGCTGATATAAAAGTAGCATTTTACTGTCATAAACATTTGCAACTTTTTGTTAATACAAAAATTACCACTGTCTGAATTTCACTGGCACCCACTCAAATCTCTTATCTTGGTAGTAGTATCATGATCAGCAAAATGTAGACTGCCACCCCTGACCCTTGTTTTAGGGATCATTTTATGGTGAACAATACTTTTAGCAGATGGCTGCACTTGGTGAGTGTTTCAAAACTGCAATGTACAAGAAGCCTGCCCTCTCTTCAAGAGAATGTCTTTCTTTCTGTTAAGTGATTTTGAATTAATGAGTAGAATTTATGGACTACAGGGGTCTGAATACACAGAGATTCATAGGTTCATTGGTAAGTACTAGCTATCAGTCCTAGCGACTATACAAGCCTAGCCAAAAAGGTACCCTGGCTTTCGCCACCCAAGAAAATTATTTTCCTGTGCCTCTGTCGGGCAGAGCCACAGAGGTGATCCCAGGGGTGAATTTCCTATTTCCCATTCAATCATCAAGATTTTTCTTGAAGAGTGCTAATGAGGAGCTTTGTTTGATATAGATAGGTAGTTTGTTCCACAGTATGGGAAGTCTCTGGGACAAGAATCTATCCCCTCTAGCATGTTCTGTTTATTGTGGTGACAACGTTTAGGTCCCTAGAGCATGTAGCTTGGAGGAATTGGGATTTCTTTAAGTGGAGCATATCTAACAGCTCTGGGTTTGACATAGCTTTGTATGTTAGGCAGAGATTGTCTCTGAGTAGGCGATATGCGACGGAGTAAAGCTGGAGTTTTTTGAGACAGTCTGCATAGGGCATCTGTTTGAGGCCAGTAATACTCTTTGTGAGGTGTTTCTGCGGTCTTTCCAGTTGTTGTAGATGTCTTGTGAACTACATACCAAAAGGGACATTGTACTCTATAATGGGTCTAATGAGTGACGAGTAGAGGGAAACAATGACCTCTTTTTTTCCTGGATGAAAAACCTTTTGTGATGAGGTGTGCCATGTAGAAGGATTTCCTGACTACTGTGGTGATGTGATTATCAAAGGAGAGACTACTGTCCACCTGTGTCCCAAGGTCTCTTATCACACTTTTGGTGTTAAGAAGACTACCACCTATGTGGTAGCTCTTGGGTAAAGCGTTGTTGCCAAAGGGGATGACAATGCACTTTTTGGCATTGAGCTTGAGGCTATGGCTTTGACACCAAGCATCTGTCTCAGTGAGGCCCTTTGTAGGATGCCCACATCGTTAGGAGTTTCAATTATGGCTCCTAGTTTGCAGTCATCTGTGAACTTCATTAGCCAAAGACCTTCTGTGTAAGCCTGTACTTCAGAAAAGTAGATAAACAGGAAAGGACCCAGGACTGAACCCTGTGGTACTTCACCTGTCACTGGTCTGAGGTCGGATTTGAAGTCTGCTGCTTTCACAGTGTGGGTTTTGTCAGTGAGCCAGTTGGCAACCCATCTTGTGACATAGGGATTTATACCTAGTTTAGTGAGTTTATCTATAATCCCAGAGTGGGGATGGTATCATAAGCCTTGGCAAGATCTAGATAAGCTGTGTGAACCACCTTATCCTCGTCTACACCTTTGGTGACTGCTTCAAAGAAGTCAATCAGGTTTAGGAGACATGATCAGCCTTTTACAAACCCAAACTGAGTGGGGTCCAGAGTTTGGAGATTACCAATGTCTTTGTTTATAAGTTCCATGATGATATGTTCCATGGCCTTGCAAACCAGGCTCATTAGGCTAATGGGATGGTAGTTCCTGCGGTCCATGGTGGCTCCCCCTTTGTGGAGTGGGATAACCATTGCTGTGCACCATTCAGTGAGCACAAAGCCTGAGGTGAGGCTATGATTGAACATGTTGCTTAGGTGGGGTGCCATTTCATTCTGTAGTTCATGTAGAATGCAGCCTGGGATGTTCTCAGGTCCCATAGATGTTATGTTCTGGGCTTTGGAGAATGTGTTTTTTACCTGTGCAGCCTTGATTACAGGAACTTTGCATTCTTCTGGTATAGAGACGGTCCCCTTAGGGGGTGAAGAGGGGGTAAAGTTAGCCAAAATTAGCCAATAATGAGGTCTTTCCTCATCTGGGCAAACATGTCTCTGAATCACAAAATCCTGCATCATGAGAGCAAGGCCTTTTATGACTCATGCTAGGCCCCTTTAATTAATCCCTAGGATCTGTTACACATCACATAATGGATGTGTTTTAAGAATATATGGATTAAGGCATGCTAAGGTAGCACTGAAGTTTGTTCCAGACAATGGTAGGTAAGGGTAAAGCAAGATGAGGTGACACATGGTTACGGAGTACTTGTGTGACAGACAATAGTTGATGCAGTCTAGAACACTGATCCAGAACTGGTTGAGAAGCAGCCTTGCTGTCTGGTTTTCCAGCATAAATAGACGAGTGTGTCTAGTCAAGTAAAGTGAGCATGCTGCCTAAAATGGTGGTTCTGGTGGTAGCATACCCAAATCAGTCTACATGTTATCCATCAAGTACTGAGTTGTTGAAATGACTTGGTGCCTTTGATGCCATGGGCAATTCTTATCTCTATAACTGCTTTGTACATCATTTTATTTAGATTGCTAGGCTGTCAGGTTGTTTCTTTGCTTTGTGAAAGGGAGTTAGTAACAGCTGTGCAATGCTTTTGTGTGGTACATGATACAGCAGGCATATCACAGTTATGAAATATATAATAAAGCATGTTCAAATGTGTTTTGTCATGAGCTGATATAAAAGTAGCATTTTACTGTCATAAACATTTGCAACTTTTTGTTAATACAAAATTACCACTGTCTGAATTTCACTGGCACCCACTCAAATCTCTTATCTTGGTAGTAGTATCATGATCAGCAAAATGTAGACTGCCACCCCTGACCCTTGTTTTAGGGATCATTTTATGGTGAACAATACTTTTAGCAGATGGCTGCACTTGGTGAGTGTTTCAAAACTGCAATGTACAAGAAGCCTGCCCTCTCTTCAAGAGAATGTCTTTCTTTCTGTTAAGTGATTTTGAATTAATGAGTAGAATTTATGGACTACAGGGGTCTGAATACACAGAGATTCATAGGTTCATTGGTAAGTACTAGCTATCAGTCCTAGCGACTATACAAGCCTAGCCAAAAAGGTACCCTGGCTTTCGCCACCCAAGAAAATTATTTTCCTGTGCCTCTGTCGGGCAGAGCCACAGAGGTGATCCCCGGGGTGAATTTCCTATTTCCCATTCAATCATCAAGATTTTTCTTGAAGAGTGCTAATGAGGAGCTTTGTTTGATATAGATAGGTAGTTTGTTCCACAGTATGGGAAGTCTCTGGGACAAGAATCTATCCCCTCTAGCATGTTCTGTTTATTGTGGTGACAACGTTTAGGTCCCTAGAGCATGTAGCTTGGAGGAATTGGGATTTCTTTAAGTGGAGCATATCTAACAGCTCTGGGTTTGACATAGCTTTGTATGTTAGGCAGAGATTGTCTCTGAGTAGGCGATATGCGACGGAGTAAAGCTGGAGTTTTTTGAGACAGTCTGCATAGGGCATCTGTTTGAGGCCAGTAATACTCTTTGTGAGGTGTTTCTGCGGTCTTTCCAGTTGTTGTAGATGTCTTGTGAACTACATACCAAAAGGGACATTGTACTCTATAATGGGTCTAATGAGTGACGAGTAGAGGGAAACAATGACCTCTTTTTTTCCTGGATGAAAAACCTTTTGTGATGAGGTGTGCCATGTAGAAGGATTTCCTGACTACTGTGGTGATGTGATTATCAAAGGAGAGACTACTGTCCACCTGTGTCCCAAGGTCTCTTATCACACTTTTGGTGTTAAGAAGACTACCACCTATGTGGTAGCTCTTGGGTAAAGCGTTGTTGCCAAAGGGGATGACAATGCACTTTTTGGCATTGAGCTTGAGGCTATGGCTTTGACACCAAGCATCTGTCTCAGTGAGGCCCTTTTGTAGGATGCCCACATCGTTAGGAGTTTCAATTATGGCTCCTAGTTTGCAGTCATCTGTGAACTTCATTAGCCAAAGACCTTCTGTGTAAGCCTGTACTTCAGAAAAGTAGATAAACAGGAAAGGACCCAGGACTGAACCCTGTGGTACTTCACCTGTCACTGGTCTGAGGTCGGATTTGAAGTCTGCTGCTTTCACAGTGTGGGTTTTGTCAGTGAGCCAGTTGGCAACCCATCTTGTGACATAGGGATTTATACCTAGTTTAGTGAGTTTATCTATAATCCCAGAGTGGGGGATGGTATCATAAGCCTTGGCAAGATCTAGATAAGCTGTGTGAACCACCTTATCCTCGTCTACACCTTTGGTGACTGCTTCAAAGAAGTCAATCAGGTTTAGGAGACATGATCAGCCTTTTACAAACCCAAACTGAGTGGGGTCCAGAGTTTGGAGATTACCAATGTCTTTGTTTATAAGTTCCATGATGATATGTTCCATGGCCTTGCAAACCAGGCTCATTAGGCTAATGGGATGGTAGTTCCTGCGGTCCATGGTGGCTCCCCCTTTGTGGAGTGGGATAACCATTGCTGTGCACCATTCAGTGAGCACAAAGCCTGAGGTGAGGCTATGATTGAACATGTTGCTTAGGTGGGGTGCCATTTCATTCTGTAGTTCATGTAGAATGCAGCCTGGGATGTTCTCAGGTCCCATAGATGTTATGTTCTGGGCTTTGGAGAATGTGTTTTTTACCTGTGCAGCCTTGATTACAGGAACTTTGCATTCTTCTGGTATAGAGACGGTCCCCTTAGGGGGTGAAGAGGGGGTAAAGTTAGCACTGAACCTATCTGCCATGATGATGGCAATATCAGTTGGGTCTGTATATTTAGTGCCTTTGTGCTGTAACTCAGAGCAGATCTGAGTGTTGCCATTGAGATTCTTGACATAGCTATAGAATGATTTGTGGTTGTCTTTAGAATCAGTGGCGATCTTGCTTTCATAACTAGCTTTGGAGGATTTTGTGAGGGATCTCAGCCTCTTACTGAGGCTGACCAGGGAGTTCTTCCAGTCATGGGATTGTACACTTTTTCCAACAGTTTCTTTCTTCTGTTGTAGAGTTTGTTTATGGCAGGGGGGCACCAGATTAGCTTCCTTTTTTTGGAGGATAGCATCTTGGTTCTGTTAGGGATAGCATAATCCATTCACTCGTGTAAGTGCTTATAAAATGTATTTGTGTAGGATTCAGCAGTTGTACCTCTATTATCTGTTTGCATGAGTGTTGTGAAGTTTACCACTTCTGTCTTAAGAAGTGTGCAGTTGGCTTTGGAGAAAATGTTTGTGGTGGTTTCCCTAATGGGGGGTGGAGGCAGGATGTGGATGTCTTGGCTGATTAGCTTGTGTACTGATCTGACCAATGAGGAATTGACTTCTGGTGTAGAACAGCGGTCACCCATGTTGGTATTGACCAGGTCTAGTATATTGCTGCCTCTGGTGGGGGTGTGGATAAGTTGATCCACGGCATGAGAATTTATGAATTTCAGAAAACGTTGAGCAAAAGAATTGGTACATGAGTAGTTTTCCCAGTTAATGGTAGGGTAGTTGAATTCACCCATTATTAGGGTGTTGGGTTGTACCCTAATATTTTCCAGTGTATCAAGAAATGAGGAGCGGGAATCCTGGGACATGGTGGGGGATCTGTAGCAAGTTGAAATTTGGATTGCAGTCTTGCCCAAAGTTAGTTGCACTTGGATAATTTTGGATGCATTATGCTGAGCAACTACCTGGAGGTGTGGAAATCCTTAATGAATATGGACACACCTCCACCTTTAATGTTTTGGCCCAGGTTAGGTGGCAAGAAAGGTGTGATATTAATTATAGACTGGTAATGCAGGGGGGCCTTGAACCAGGTCTGTGTCACTGCACAGATGTCAATGTTCTCCATTTTAAGGAGTGCCTCGAGTGAATGCATTTTTAGGATTAGACTTCTAGCATTGAGTAGCATTACCATCAGATTTTGCTTGCTTGTACCTGTTATGGTGGTGAATTTGTCATTTGAACCTTGCCTAAAAAAGGCACTATGGGGGGGGCGAGCACCCTAGCCAGTATCCGGAATCCCAAGGGTGATAGGTGCAGGCTATCTCTGGCAAAGCATCGTGGTCTGTCGATCATGTCATCCCAGGCAGACAGATACTGGATCCACTTAGAATGACACCAGAAGCTTAGCCAATTGTTGAAGTCAATCATTTTGTCCTTGTACTGTGGTATCATAGATGTGGTATATTAAAAAGTATTTTTACTTTATTACGTTTAACAGACTCACAGTGAAATTGACAACTATCCAATATTATTAGCAGGATCACAAAACTGTGGGGTTAAAGTATCACTTTGCTCAAAGGTTAACTGATCTTAGAGGTAATGTGCTTAAAGATATGGAGGCGTGTTTGAGTGGGGATTTTTCCCAGTACAAAAAAAGAAGATTTTAGTGGTGTCATTTTGTGAAAAACAACATTGTTCACTGTTACCTTTGTTTTCTTATCATGTTCATTATATAGGAAAAATCACAAGGGGAAATATTTGGAGTTTTAAGACCATCAGGCATTTCTGTTGGAATTAACAGCAATACTTGTTTTAAAGAGTATTTTTTTTTTTTTGCAGTTTATTGAATTTCTCTGTATTCTCCCTTGACTTAGTGTAGAAGCCACATTTTCTTGTTATATTACCCTTAGCCAGTATCCCCATGTCTTGTGGAAAACGTGTATATTTTATGTATGGCAGTATGCAACAAGGAGGTTTGGGTCAATAATTTGAAATCAACGAGCACATTAAATCAACTGCACTTTCAGCCTCTGTTGGTAAACTGAAGTACAGCCAGTGCACAGGAATAGTAATACTTGAAAATTCAGTCTCTAATTTATGATGGCATAACCAGCTGCAGTTCTGCTCTCAGCCAGCAGCAAGTCTAGTTATCTTTTTCAGAAGAAAATGAATGTTACTCTAATTCTTAAAAATTGGAAGCATACTTTGAACTGTGTTCCTGTTCGCTGTGTCATTATAACTATTTAACATCTTGGAAAGACACAAAATATAATTTTGTTTAAAAGCCATCTGAACCACTGGCTGTTTTTCCTCATCTGGAACATAGATGCTAGGAGCCATGTCTCACAGAATCTCCTGCACTTTCAAAGACACCATTCATCAGTGGTATGTTCATAAGCTTGATTTCAATTTCATCTTTCATTTGAGGTTTCAAAACTCCTGATTATTGGTTTGTTTGGCAATGATTGTGCAACATGCAACTAGTTATTATAAATGCAGGACGGAAAGACATAGGAACTGTGTCTGCATGGATGCATTCATTGAAACCCAAGTACATTTTTGTATGATGACTTTTACATTTTTTTCTGCTGAATCACATAAGTACTTTTAAGCAGCATACTACTTGATATAAACCTATTTAATATCTCAGTCTATTCAGTATCATTTCCATAAATAAATCACACACATTTTACATATCATCCATTTTTAACTCTAGCAAGCTATAGTAAAATAATGTATTTAAATACAATGTGTCTCAAGAATAAGAAATTAATTTTCAATTATGATAATGCAGTTGAAATGCTTCTTCTGTACTGCTTGACTCTTATTTCAAAAATAAAGCCAACTGAGTATTTTCATAATTAACAAGATTTCATCTAATTTCTTAACTGATTAATTTGACCTTTGTTAGGTAAGTAGAACCCACAAGTCATGTGGACATTTACAGGGACAGCCCAGAGGCATACCTCTCAACTTCTTTACACAAGTACTCTGGACCAATCAAAAATAATGGGGGCAAAGGCCCCAAATCAGGGCCATTTTTTTTAGAATATTACTCTAATTCACTTAAAGTTGATAGAGTGATATGCTTTATTTACATCAACATGCATTTTCAGAACAGTAAGTAGTAAGAAACTGTCATTATTGGGTGACTGTAATCCTCAGTGATTTACCGCACACAAAATATATATATATATATATATATATGAGAGGACAAAAATATGAAGCAAAATCATGAATGTTTTGTAAAATCAGTGACAGTGGAGAAGTATGCCCAGAAGTTTGGGTATAGTTATGTAACATTTTTCAAAATGACTAAGCATCCATATCTAAGGTTCATGGTTAAATAATGTCTTTAGAATCCCTCAGAATTCTCATGTATATGTGGAGGGTATAATAATAATTTCCATTCAATAAAATATAGCATGCCTGCAACTTGTAAATTGTAATCTTCATCTCAATGAAATACTTTTGAAAGGAAACCTGGGTTAACAGACCTGACCATAATGCTTTACTTAAGGATAAATGCATATATTTTTGAAAAGAAAAATCAAAAATAATAATAAATATAAATGGAGTATTCAGAAACAAATATTTTGGGGGCATGGCCAAGATGGTGATCTGGTAGCAGCACTCTTCAAGAGCTCTCTATCCTTGATTATATTTCTGACAGGGATTTTGCATCATAAATGCACTTTAATTAACTAACTGATCATCATATAATTTCTAAACAACTGGGAATATATTCAGCTATTTTTTTTTAATTGGAACAAAAATTTATGTCATATTCATCTTGACAGGAAAACTTCACTCAGCTTACCAGAATGAGCCACAATAAAGCTTCAATTCAAGACTCCTCTCTTAAAAAGGAACTGCATTCAATATTAACAAATATGCAGGATCTATCCTTGAAAATAGACAAAATGGACAATAAATTAGATTCCTTCAAGGACAAATGCTCTCAGCAACTTGGGCAACTACAAGAAATTGTTTTACAACATAAGACCCAAATTTCACAGATGAAACAGTCTCTAAATGACATGGAAAAAAGACTAGCTGAAGAGGAACACCACTCAGAATTTCTACTAAAACAAAATAACTATTTATTAGACAGACTGGATGACTTGGAAAATAGCTCCAGAAGGAACAATTTCCATATAGATGGGCCCCTGGAGAAATCAGAAGGAGATAATATCACTCATGTTCTTACTACATGGATACCAACTATACTTAATCTGCCTCAATCACTCTCCTATGGCATAGAATGAGCACACAGATCCTTAACAACAACTACTGATTCACCTATCTCAGCAAAACCTAAACCAAGATCTATTATGATGAAAATGTTCTCCAATCAGGATAAAGAATTAACCCTTAAAACAGCCTGGTCAAATTCTCCAATACAATACCAAGGATCACTTATCAGGTTTGACAATGATTATTCTTCGAGTGTGGTAACAAAATGAAGAGAATTTTACCCCATCCTGAAAGTTCTGAAGAAAATAAAAACAACTGAAAACTCATTTATTGTTTCCTGCCAGACTGAAAATCTTCCTTCCTGAGGGTACGAAAATATTTGTCTCACTGGACACAGCAGCAAAATTTTTACTTAACAACAACATAATTGAGAAAGTTGAAGTTATGGACTGGACAAATAGCACACCCAAGAGAAATGCTGAGAGGAATGAATGGAAGATGGTTGGAAGATGGTTGAACAGAAGAAGAAAAAGTTGAAAGACAGATAAATAACCTTTTGTTCTTTTTCTTTTTCCTAATAAGCAACACTGCTATTATGTTCCCTTAACTATACTCTATAAAATAAAGGAGATTGGAAAGAAAGGAGAAAGGAAATAATAAGAAAATCTAAAAGAATATTTTCAACATAAAGCCATTATTTAATGGCGTCTATATCACGTTATCAAAAGTTTACTTAATCGAATCAAAATAGGTCAAACTTTATTGATCGATTAAATAAAACATTGAATAATGTAAAAAAAACAAATAAAAAAAACTAAATGGTGTAGGCAGGGGGCAAGCCCCCTGCACCCCCCACACCCCCCTACTTAAATATACCAACTCCGAGACTGCACTACATTGAGGTAAATAGAAATCTCCCCTTACGGAGATTCTATTTACTTGCACAATGTTCTTCACTTTCGATATTGTTGTGCCGACAATATCAAACTCGATATTGTCATCTTATAACAACGTGAAGTAGACCCCATTTAATGCAGGTACATCTTTTTCATTTTCATTTCTATGTCTATTATAAATAGTTATTCAATTCATACTAATTTATATACTACATCAAAAGCTATACTAGAAGAATAAAATAGCCACCTATTGTGAAATAAAAGGATTTTATATTTTTCATGGTGGATTTGTTACATGAATGCTATGGTTTGTGGATTGCTCTGCTACTGATTTTGGACCTATTGTGAAATAAAAGGATTTTATATTTTTCATGGTGGATTTGCTACATGAATTCCATGGTTTCTGGATTGCTCTGCTGATGATTTTGGTATACTAGAAGAATATTTTAACATTTCAAATAATATTCATAATTTTCTTTATTCAACACCAGCTTTAAATATCTAATAGTAGCTAAGTTTAACTATAATCTAGATCTGAACCAAAAATCTTATCACACACCCTATCATCTTACTTTATTGTGCATCTAATCATCACAAACATCTAAAGACACAAGACTAATGTCAAATCAAAACAAATATATAGTCTCTAAACACTACAAATACTACAAATCAATAAAACATGTATTCTTACTTCACTTGTTTTTCTTTTGGCTTTTCCCAGTTAGGAGTCACCACTCTGGTCTGCTAATGATTGGCACTCAATTTTTATGGTGCCGAGGTGCTAGCCCAATGCCCAACCTTCAGCGAAGGCACACCCATTCACACATGTCTTTTGAATGCCACCTGACCACAGGGAGCACTCGCAGACTCCACACAGAAGGCGCTCCAGCCAAGAATCGAATGGCAGAACCTCTTGCTGTGAGGCAACAAGGCTACCACTGCACTATCATGGCTCATGTAGTCTTACTTCACTGTTTTATATTTATTTTAAAAGAAAAACTTTAAATATAAATAAATACTTAATTTAAATAAGATTCTAGGACATATTTTAGGTTTTGTGTGTATTCTCTTATTTACTGTTGAGGAAGCTTGAAACATCCTACAAAATAGTGACTAGGTATGTGCCCTTATCTTGAGTTCTTACTTACAAAGTAAATGATTTATTTGTTTGAAATTTGTTGATGACATGGCTGGCTTTTGTTGTGTTATTTACTTTTTTGTAAGTAAAGGACTGGTCTAGGTGAGGGTGAAGTGGGGGTCTGCAATCTTTTGCCTTGGTTTTGGCTCCATTACTCCTTCATTCATCTCTGGGCATTAAAAACTTGTTACTTAGACAGTTTTTTTTTCTTTTCATTTTTCCACTAATACTCTGCACAAAACCTATGTAAATCTTCTCCGTTCTGTGCTGTTCCTTTACTTTTTGTTTCTGCCAGCCTCACAAGATGGATACAACCTCTTAGATGAGCTTGTTCACACAGGTAGCTTCAAGGGAACTATCTTGTCATCTTAGATGCAAAATAACAGTCGCTTCCTTGATGACATCATATCAGACGTCGCAAACAAACTTGGAGCCTTTACATGCAATTAAAACGCTTTTTATAAACACAGACATTAAACAAGCATAATTACTTCAGCAAGGAGGTATTAAAGACAGCATGGCAGTTTCCAACAACCATTTTCTTCATCAGGTGTATTGTCGAACATCATTTTAAACAAAATACACTGAACTGAATGCTGCAGTCAGTAGGATGAAAGTCCTGTCTTAAAAACGATTTATTATTCACACATGAAATCAGCAAAGAATGCACGACTGAGTACTTTCATTCTCTATCAGGGATTTCATCAGAATCAATTAAAACATACAGCAAGCACCCTTATATAACAATAAATTAATTAACCTAATTTACTAGATATAGATTTAAAGGTACAAGGTGTATACAAACATTACTAACTTACACAAGTTAAAATGACTAAAATATATTACAAAAACCTTATTCAAATATAACTAACATAAAAATTTAATTTTTAAGACAATTCTGAAGTATGATAAAATGTTATTAAATGATACATCAGCAAGACCAAAATATAATTGCAACAATCGGTATAATGTGAGACATGAGAAGTCATTCTTTCAGGGTCGACTGAGATGGGATTCATGGTGAGAGCAAGAATATGCCCACCCAGCACAGTCGAAATGGGGGGGCAAAGGGAACAAGAGATGGTGAATGGTAATCTTCCACATGAGATCATTTTATGTGAAGTTATAGTAAACACATACAAAGGGTACCATGCATATAATTACACAGATTTAAAGATAAGTAAGGAATACTTCACATTATTCATGAAAGATATGAAGTTTGTTCCTACAAAGAGTTTTGATTATGTTGACAGTATTATTGAAACAAAGTTGTTTATGAGAAAGTTAAACTTGGCCTTGATTTATAAGGATCAAAATGAACAGAGAGGCAAAGTTCAATACTGTAATAATTTTAGGAAGAATAGCACATTAGATCCAATTCTGAGTATACTTGAAAAAACTATAATAGAGGATATATATACATTAAAAGCAAAAGATAAAAAAACATTTATTGTCAAATTTAAATAAAGAGGAATCTCACTTATTCCATCGGTTAACAACAAATAAGTCCGAGTGATGAGACCCGATAAAGGGGATGGGACTGTTTTATTTGACTCATTAAAATACTCCTCAAAAAATTGGATCTTTTGTATGATACAGAGACTTATTATATGGTCTCTTTAAATGAAATTAATATAAGTTACAGAAGAATTGATTATTTTTTAGAAGAATTGTTGTTAGACAATAGAATTTCTGAGGAGACCTATAAGTATTTAAAAGTTAAAAATCTGGTAATAGCCACAATTTTTGGTATCCCAAAGATCCATAAAGATGTAATAAACTCACCCTTCAGGCCTATTGTGGTGGGCCGAGGTTCCAAAACATACTCTTTCAGGGTATGTGTAGATAGATGGTTGAAAGAGGTGTATGTGAGGACTGAGCACCTCATTAAATATTCTTGAGACTTTTTAGGTAGAACAAGAAAGACATTATGGGACAAAGATATTATATTCATGACCATTGATATAGTTGACCCTTTTTCCTCCATACCTAGAGAAGAAGGGATGGAATTATTTATTGATAGTATTCACAGATATACTCAGTATTCAAGTGATAAGGTGAATTTGACTGGTGAATTTATGGGCATAGTTTTAGATTATAATTATATTTTTTATGAAGGAGAGTATTTTAAACAGACAAAATGTGTGGCTATGGGTGCATCTAGTGCTCCCAAGTATGCAAATATGGTTTTATTAGAATGGGAGCACACTAAAGTTTTTAATTGTGAATGTTTTAAGCACATACAATTATATGTGTGATTTTTGGATGATATATTCATTTTATGGAAAGGTATAGTATCAGGAATTATATATTTTATAAATTATTTGAATAATTCATCCAGTTCTTTAAAATTCACTTATTCCAGCAACAAGGAAGGAATAAATTATTTAGCCACCCATATTGTAAAAGAAGGAGAAAGTTTTAAGTCTAAAGTTTTTAGAAAGCCCTTATTCAGTAATTCTTATCTGGAATTTTTGAGCTGCCGTCCCTATAGTCAAAAGAAAAGTATAGTAAAAGGTCAAATGATTAGAATAGCTTGTATGCCAACACATTTAGGGGATGTACATTGGAATTAATGAAAGTAGCTGATATGTTTTATGACAGAGGGTATCTTTGGTGGAAGATACCCTAGGGTATGTGGAATTGCAGTGGGGCATTAGATATAATCCATTGGGGGTAGGATTAGACGACAAAGAACCTAGTTATCAAGGTGAAACTTATGAGAGAGCCTTAGTTTTACCCTGTGGCCCCAAAGCTAGGTCAGTTAAACAAATAGTAGAAAGTAATTGGAATAGTTTGAAATGTAGTCCCAGTATCTATTCTACACTTGTGTCCCATCCAGCTTTTTTCTATAAAACAGGTATTAACATTAAAATGAGTTTAGAGAAAGGGTTGTACAATAAAGGTGAAGAGAATGAGGGAACACATAAATGTGGGAGATGTATGCAGTGTAAGTTCATTATAGATTCTAAAGAAATTATTTTAGAAAATGGGCTGGAGTCAAAAGTAACATTTGTGAAGGGCAACTGTCAAATGGCAGAATTGATTTAATTAGCCAAATATGTGTGATATCCCACATTTTATGTGGGTAAAATGAAGAGATGTCTCCAAGACAGAATTTATGAGCATCAATACCAAATAACAACAGGTAACCACAATAATGCCCTGTTTAAACACTCCTTGAGATGCCCTAGTTATAGAAAGCTTGAATTTGGTATTATAGAACATGTTTTTCACAATCCTAGGAGTGGTGACTATAGAGCTCAGATTGAAGAAAGAGAGTTAAAATGGTAAGTCAAGTTATATGCCATTCATAGTCCAGGATTAAATGAAAACATCTCATAAATGCTCATATTAAACAAGAGGGGTATAATTTAATAACATTTTATCATACTTCATAATTGTCTTAAAAATCAATTTTTATGTTAGTTATATTTAGATAAGGTTTTTGTAATATATTTTAGTCATTTTAACTTGTGTAAGTTAGGAATGTTTGTATACACCTTGTACCTTTAAAACTCTATATCTAGTAAATTAGGTTAATTAATTTATTATTATATAAGTGTACTTGCTGTATATTTTAATTGAGTCTGATGAAGTCCCTGACAGGGGATGAAAGTGCTGAGTCATGCATACTTTGGTGATTTCATGTGTGAATAATAAATCATTTTTAAGACAGCCTTCTTTTGGTCCTTCATCCTGCTGACTGCAGTATTCGATTTGGTGTATTTGGTTTTATTTGGTTCGCTGTTTCCAAATTTTTTTGCTGGTGGTTGAGATAATTTTAAACAAGTAAAACCTGATTTTCATTATTCCCTTTTGAAGTTGCAAAAGCTTCATACTAAATTACCTGGATCAGTCATAGTAACATAGGGTGATAGCTTGAACTCTGTCAATAACTGGTGAATAACAGCTACATACAACTGCTGTTTTATTACAGAAAATGACAGAGTTTAATGTGCATGAGCACTAGCAGATCACTATGGATTTAGAGATATGTTAGATAGCTCTTTTGTTAATACAGCTAAACTTCTGATGTCTAATTTTATTAAGTCTTTTGGTTCTTTCTTTCATGCAGCTGTGGTTATTTTAAAAAAGGAAACTGCACAATAGCAAATTGGGGGAAAAACAAATGTACTTTCATTAAAACTGAGTAGCCAACTGAGAAGAACATAATGTTAGTCTAGTTCCTTCCTAATGATGTAACTATTTCTATTTCTCTTAACAGTCTGGAAATGCAGCTTAATATATGGTAGAAAAGTATAGGAGAAATTAAATGCCTCATATCAAGAAACTTATGGGAATACCATGCAACATGTAGTACAGTATTCTACATTGTATTTTTTTTTTCAGATATCCAACATTGATTTTATGATATAAATTGTGTAATATAGTTATGTCTTGAGCAAATGAGATATGAAGGATAAATAATCAGCCGCTTCTCATATGCTAAAAACTGTGAAATTTTACCTGTCATTCTTCCCATGATCATAGAAACTTACTGAATAACCATTGATTGTTGAGAAGCAGCAGTGTTTCCTGATAAGAAATGTTATGTTCAGCTTATCAAACAAAGATCAAAAACCCTATCGTTGCCTGTTATTGTTTTCTGTTGCAGCATAAATAACTGCTTTCATATCACAGAAGTTTACTTACATAATTATTTAATGTATTAATATAACCAAAAAGTAAACTTGCCTAACCTCATATAACTCAGTTTTGATTTCTATAGAAATTTCATTTATGTAACATGTACCGAAATGTTATTGAATGTAATTTTAATAGTTACTTTTACAGAGAATTGTATCTGATATTCATACTTTTTAATATATGTTTCAACGTTTTTGAAGGCACTTACTTAAAGAACTTCAGACAGTTTAGAATATTCTCCCCAAGCTATACAGAGCTCAAGCTGCTTCTAATTCCTGGCAATTTACTTAATTTGTTTGAGATAGTGTTTCATGTCAAATGAACATTTATGATAAGTTTAATCAATGAGGTGATACTAATCTGTTATTGCAGGGATATACTATGTATTCTTAAATTATAAAGATGTATAAATTTGTACATTTCTGTGAAGCAGCTAATGGGAAGATACATAATTGCTCTACAGAGATATGTTAAAAGTCTTTTTTCTTTTAAAGTTTTCTCTTTTTAAATGATGCAATATAGATAGATTATAGTTAAATAATTGTTTAATATATTAAGATAACCAAAAAGTAAACTTGCCTAACCTCATATAACTCAGTTTTAATTGCAGTAAATTCAGTTATGCTTTATTGTAAATTCAGTTATGCTCTATTACAAAAAAAAAAAAAAAACTTTATCAGCTTGAATTAGATATTAATCAATGTATAAAATCAATATCTTCAAATCTTTGGTTTTCATGTTTATTAACAGATGAACTGATGTCAGGAACTAGAAACTAGAATGTAAACTGACCATGATATTTATACTTTTCATAAATATACAGGTTTGATGGAGGAAAGAAGATGTTTTGTAACTAGGTGGCACCCAATATATGATTAATCATTCATAAATAACGCTGATTTTAAAATACTACCTGAACATAGAATAATATAGTCAGCAAGCTGTTGATTTATTAGCAATCATATCGGACTTCATTTAACACATTTGTCTTGGAAGAGTTAATATTATGGATAATTAGAATTACTGATACTTTTCTGGGAAAATTCTAAATTTATAAACCCATAATCCATAAAAAAGTACTAAATCATATCTTAACCACTTAAGCATATAATTGAATTAATTAAAACCTTTAATCCATTATCGCCCTTATAATTGACTGCTTGCTGTCTAATTGATACTTTGCAAGACATAAACCAGGAAATTGTATTTTATTTTATATTCTGCCCTAGGGTCTCAGCTGAGTTTAGAAATTACATAAAATATACTCATCATTGAATATATCAAAAATATAACAGTTAATTTGCTGGTTTAAGTTTATTAACTTACTTCATTCTGACTTTGCTATAACAATTCAGTAATGAAAATATATTGAGACAGTTTTATCTTTATCTACAATTTTGCTTGGACTATAGAACAATTAAAAAGATGTAATCCTAAATCTTAAAAGATTGAGAAGTGTATATATATATATATATATATATATATATATATATATATATATATATATATAAAACTATGGATGTATACTAAAATAACTTGTGTGTGTGTATATATATATATATATATATATATATATATGGGTCTACTGCTCTACATCAAAAATACACTTCTTCGAAATAGAGCAGTAGACCCTACACTTCAGCGAAAGTCCACTTAAATGAAAGTGCACTTTCGTTGAAGTCTAGTTCCCTGGGCTACCCAAAAAAAAAAAAAAAAACACTAAAACATGTTTTTGCAGGGGAGCAAGCCCCCGTGCACCCCCACACACCCCCACTTAAATATACCAACTCTGAGATTGCACTACAGCAGGGAAAAGGGAATATTCCCATTCTGCACTGTAGTGTGACTGCTGAAGTCAATATTTGAAGTTTCACTACTTCGAACAAGTAGCCTCGGTGAAGTGGGACTCAAAGTAGTGAAACTTCGAACATATTGCCGGATCCCGTTTATATATATATATATATATATATATATATATATATATATATATATATTATGGAGACTTTGGAGAAAATGGACAAAATTTCTAATTGAAATGATATGATTTTATTTTTATTTCTGAGGCAATTACTTCCTTCAAGAAGATTAGACACATTAGCAAATAGTTGTGCTTTATTGTTGTAATCTCATTGCTGAAATATTTATCTCTATTTCTAACTTTCTGTAGTACTCATGTTCTAAGATTTATATATTGCAATATTTAATTTTTGTTAATAATTTTAACTCAGTTTGAAAATTAATAAAAAATATAACAGAAAAGAAACAAATATCTCATTGCTTTAAGATAAACATTGTGGTGAGCAGGGAAGGAGTGAGTAAGAGAAGTAATACCCACAATAGTTGGAAAATGGCAGTTTATACGTTGCATACAAATGATCACATAATAACAGGAGAATGTGTGTAAGCATGTTAATGAGATCCATTACACATGCAAACAACAAAATAAAATGTGTCAGAATGACAGAAAAGTGTACCAAATTAGCACAATGAGCTGTACCAATAAGTTTTTCTGAGCACCATTATTTATTGATGTACAGGTGTATCACTCACACTAAGATGGTAAGATTTGTGATTGCCTTGGAATCCAGTGTCTTTGCTACTGCAAATCACTGCCCTTTATGTCACACACATGTCCATCACTGGCTGATGCGACATACTCTACTGCAAACATTTGAACACAGACATCTTATGTTATGATGTTGATCAGATATTCATCACTACTTTCTCATATCATACTAATTATTAACCTCAGATTAAGAATTTATTAAGCATTCTTGATTTATGCAGTTAACATGAACTGCTCTAAAAATCATATTTCACTCATTTACTATTACAAGCTGAACTTATAATTCCTTATCCCATAAATCTTTAAGTGTAAGAACATACTAGGTTGAGAGACTCTCTCCGTGTATAATAGTTAAGATTAGAGGGATTGTCTGTGTGACTCATTTACACAGACAGGAGGCCTTAGTCCTAATAGAATTGGATATTGATCATATTACTCATAGTTGTAGTTTTATAAACATGTTTGTTTTGGTTTTTAAGGTATCTAAAATAAATGAAAATATCTGGCACACATATCTAAATATAATCCCTTTTCTCCATGATACATATATCATCATAGGTATTAACCATATATCTTAATACAAAATGACACATATAAATACTATATCAAATATCTATCTATTAATATTAATGGCCACAATAACATAAGGCGAAGTTTATCCAAATACCTGAATTTACATAAACCTATACTGACATTTCTTCAAGAAACGCATCTGACTAATGAAGATACAAATAAATTAAATTTCAATAATTATACAATACTAACAACATCACAACTTAAACAAAAGAAAAGAGGTGTAGCTATATTAATTAGAAATTCTACCCTGTCCCAAGATCATTTCAACTTTTCAAGATTCCTCAGGAATGTTTTATGTAGTAATTCTTGAAATCAATAAAAAATCCTGCACCTTAGATAATATATATTGGATACCTGGGGTTGGAATTAAAACAGTCAAAATCACTTAGAAGATATTATTCACTATGTTAAAGGCATTTAAATAATGGCAGGAGACTTCAATTAATTTAAGGATAACAAAGGCTCTGATTCTCATAGTAACTGAAAGAAATCTGTGGCCTCCAGAGCTCTAATGGAATTTATCAATGCAGTAACAATAAAAGATATTAACCAATTTGCTAATCATAATTTATTATCTTTCACTTTTTATTCACACCGACATAAAACCCACTCACGTATCAACAGAGATTTTGTATCAAATGATTTAATAAAGAAACTAAGTGGAGTTAAAGTAATTCCCTGCCCTCTTTCAGCTCATAACACTTTAATATTTGAAATAGATACTGAACCATATTTCTCCCTTCCAGTCACTAGAATACCCTCATATAAAACAAAACTAAAAGATTTTAAAGAGTCTTATATACATGAAATAAATACATTCTTAGAAATTAATAATACTGAAGATGTTTCAAAAATATATTTATGGGACTCTGAACTGATATATCTATGGTTAGGTACTATCCTGGTAAATCAATAACAAAGGGCATGGAATAAAGAACTGATGGATCTGCAAACTAAACTAGATGGACTCAAACTAGAAATACAAAAAGGCAACACTAACTTAAACCCAGATTTAACACAAACCAATAATAAATATTCTGAAATATTGCATCACAAAATTATGATTAATCTCGAGAAAATAAAATTAACCTCATATTCCATGAATTCCTTTAATCAAAAACAACTAGCAAAAAGGACAAAAAAATCATTAAATCTAGACACATAAAAGGAATGTACAACAAGCACACAAATAAACTAATAACAGACCTTAATAACATACTAGACACATTTAGATGTTGTTACAATAGTCTTAATACATCCAACCAAAAATATATCCTAATAAACAATATTAAGATGTTTCTTAACAAAAATATCCCTATTACATTATCCCAGCCCCTAACTGATGCAATTAATAAACCAATAACAATGACAGAAGTAAAAGCCCAAATTTCCCAGCATATAATGAACAAAGCCCTTGGACCAGATAACATATTAGCAGAAATGTACAGACTAATGTCAGGGCAATCAATATTGTTACTCTTAAAAGTATATAATTTATCCAAAGAAGAACTATTAACACCCTCATCTTGAAAATATTCACTAATATCCTCAATAGTAAAGCCTGGGAAAGATGGGAAATATTGTTCCTCATATAGGCATATATCACTACTCAATATAGATTATAAGATGTTTATGGCAATTTTTGCAACAGAATTAAACATTTCCTTCCCAGACTAATACTTGAAGATCAAACAGGCTGCATTAAAAGAAGAAATGCTTATGATAACATCAATAGAAACATTAATAAATTATGCTAAACATAAAAACAAAATCTAACTTTAGTTTCCTTAGACATCAATAGTGCATTTGACACTGTATACTGGAGATACTTATTCTTAGTATTAGAAGAATATAAATTTCCCAAAGCCTTTATAAATCTAATCATGACCTTATATGAAACTTGCTAGCGTATGTTAAATTAGAATTCTATAGGTTAGGTCCTATTACAATCAAAAAAGGAACTAAACAAGGCTGTCCATTGTCACCTTTATTATTTGCCTTGCTGACTGAGCCTTTTGCAAATAATATTATATAACAAGATAATATACAAGGTATAGAAATATCTAAAAATCTAAAGCTAAATCTCCAGCTGTTTGCAGATGATATTCTTTTAACTCTGTCCAATGCAAACCACACTGTACAAGCATTATTCAAAACCATGACCAACTTTTATGAAGTCTCAGGATTACGATTTAATGATAACAAAACAAACATATTATGTTTGAGTCCTAAAACAAATACCAACCTAGATAAAAAATGTTCAAAATACTTTCCAGTTGAGGGTAAACTTTACTACTTAGGAGTATATTTAACACATAACTTAAATAACACTATTATATTTAACTATACCACCATAATAAACAATATAGAAACACTGATTACAAATTGGAATAGATATCTATTTACAGTGGAGGACAGTCTATATTTGATTAAATCAATTATACTTCCCAAAATATTATATCTCATTCAAGTCTTTTCTTTCCCACCACCTAAAAACATGACACAAAAATATAATAAAATAATTTAAAACTTTCTATGGTGCCCACTTAAACCTCTTAAACCTCGAATTGCTTTAAACAGTCACTTACCAAATTGGGAGGATGGAGAGATTAGTCTTCCAGATATTGAAATATATGCCCTATCTGCAATTGTTAAAAATATTACTTTATGGCTTAACTCAGCTTACTCATCTATATGGAAATTACGACATGAACAAATTTGTTTGAACACTTTGCAAAATCATACCCAAGACCATCTATTCATTTTATCAAATATCTTTTATTGCATCTTAAATCATACAGTCTGGGAAACAAAAATAATAAAATACCATCACTTTACATAAATACTACATTATCTACATTTTAAAAAAAATTGTAAATATAAATCTTAGCATTCAGTCTTGGATATTTTTAATCTTTCCAATAGCTTGCACTTCTAATAATTTTGAAACACTTCAACTTAATAGAATGGAAATATTAAAGAAAGCAGAATTAATATACTGGCATCCATTAATAGAGAAAGGAGAAGTATTATCCACCACTTATCTTATAGATAAATATAATTTAACAAATGATATATGGTTAATATTACAATCATTGCCGCAATACCTATTAAGTAAGATAGATGTAATGCAAATCTCAGTTTGACAGAAAATACTTAACCTTATTAACTATATTACATTCATTCCTAATCAACCTTTCCAAGGAAATGGATACTTGTCTAACATTTATAAGATAATCAAAGAAGTTAAAATATATTGCAAAGACTCTTATTGGAATTATTTTACACTAACTAATGGCCATCCTCCACAAGATAATGAGAAAAAAACTTATCCTAAAGTCCTCAAAGCATATCACACTTTCTCCTCAATGGCACTTGTTCTTATGGAGATTCCTACATAGAAGTTTTTACACTCCATATAAATTAGCTTTAATGTTTGACAATCAAGAAAGTTGTTGAAGATGTGAAAACTGGGAACATGTTTTCTATGACTGTATGAAATTAGAAACTTATTGGAAAAATACATTTTTTACAGACCATATTTAATGACAACTTTAAATTATCTAAAGAATTGGTTTTATTCAACTCACCTATACCTAACTGTGTTTTAAGAAGCAAAATATCAATTTTATGGACTTTATTAACTATAGCCAGAAAGATAATTACCATTAACTGGAAGAAAAGAACTTCTACATTTAAGGAATTTAAATACCTTACTTTATCTGTTGGTCAAATGGACATAAATACACTAAAGAAAAGAACTAACAGAGTTACAACATATCAAAATACTTGGTTGATAGTAATGGAGACTTTGGAGAAAATGGACAACATTTCTATTGGAAATTATATGATTTTATTTCAGAGGCAATTACTTCCTTCAAGAAGATTAGACACCTTTGTAAATAGTTGTGCTTTATTGTTGTAATATCATTAAAGAAATATTTATCTCTATTTCTAACTTTCTGAAGTACTCATATTCTAAGACTTATATATTGTAATATTTAATTTTTGTTAATAATTGTAACTCAATTTGAAAATGAATAAAAAATGTAACAGAAAAGAAACAAATATCTCATTGCTTTAAGAGAAACATTGTGGTGAGCACGGAAGGAGTGAGTAAGAGAAGTAATACCCACAATAGTTGGAAAATGGCAGTTTATACGTTGCATGCAAATGATCACATAATAACAGGAGAATGTGTGTGAGCATGTTAATGAGATCCATTACATATGCAAACAAGAAAATAAAATGTGGCAGCATGACACATACATGTATCAAATTAGCACAATGAGCTGTACCAATAAGTTTTTCTGAGCACCATTATTTATTGATGTACAGGTGTATCACTCACACTAAGATGGTAAGATTAGTGTCTGCTTCAGCTGGACAGCATATGCTAGTGACTGCCTTGGAATCCAATGTCTTTACTATTGCAAATCACTGCCCTTTATGTCACACACACACGTCCATCACTGGCTGATGCGACATACTCTACTGCAAACATTTGAACACAGACATCATATGGGAGTAAGTAGACATATGCCATCTGTCACTTGTCCCTCTCTAACATAGATGATGAACAGGCAGGGTAGTTTGTTTAGATGCTTTATTACATAGACACACATCAGGGTGAACAGCAGCATCATAAAATATTAGCAAACTGATTAATAGACCTTACCAGCATACATGCTTACATCTTAACAGCTTACAACAAAATGGCAGTCAGGCTAGCACATGCTCAGTATTTATACACTTGTGCATGCCCTTTAATAGCTTCTTAAAAGTATATACACACATATTGATCTATATCCCCCTTCTTAAAAAGATTGCCTTTAGTAAAAACAATATAGGAGTTAGACATGCATTACTATAGACATTAGAAACAAACACAATGTTCATATCCAAGTTACCGTGTATCTATAACATGATCTGAAGACGTGACTGGATCTGGTAACATAACAATCTGGACTAGGTTTTGCAACAGGGACAGTCTGTGGTAAACAACTCTTATCAGGAACTTCTGAATTCATCACAGGAATGGGAATATTTACTGGAACTTCCTATGGAACTGGAACACTGGATAACTCACTCTGAAATAAAGAGTATTTCTAACAGGCTATGTGTTGTGGTGTAGGCTCAGACACCAGCATCAGATGTTTCTGATTCCATCTAACTCTACTCCTTGTGATTCCACAATGTACAATCTCAGTTTTGAGCAAATATTCTTTATGACTCCAATCCAATCATAACCTTTGGATGTCTGCATCCTTACCACTTCTCCTTCTCATAATAGATTGAGCAGTTTGCTGGTCTTATTATATTAGGACTTCTGGGTTAAATGCTTCTTCAACAGTTTTCACTGACCTGTTGTTCTTGACACACGGAACCACCAATTGACTACTGATTGGTGACGTGGCTCTGGTTTGTCTCAAAAGAAGTCTCTGAGCAGGTGAACCAAGATGTTTGTCATGTGGAATATTTCTGAGATTCAAGAAGTTCAGGAAAATATCACTATTGTCTCATTTTGACTTCTCTAGTAACTGTTTTGCACTTTGAACTGCACATTCTGCCAAACCATTTGCCTGCGGCTACTCTGGGCTACATGTGACATGAGTAAAGTCCCACTCTTTGGCAAATCTTTTAAACTGTTGGCTTGCAAACTGTATGCCATTGTCAAAAATAACTATGTGTGAACTATCATGGACTGCAAAATGATGCTTCATCTTAGTAATGACAATACTAGATGCTTGATTGGGAAGTAGGTCAATCTCGAACCAATTTGAATAAGAGTCTGCTAACATCAAATAATGTTGACCTTTCCACTTAAAAATATTGGTAGCTACTGTCGACCAAGGAAGTTCAGGAATCTGGTTTAGCTGAAGTGGTTCTTTCTGTTGATGTGACTTAGTACTGTTATACACAGAACAAGATAATAACACTCTCTCAATACCTTGTGACATAGAAGGCCAAAATACTAGACTTCTCATCCTTCTTTTGGTAGAGTCTACTCTTGGGTGACCACGATGCAAGATAGTAATGTGCTCTTGTTGCAAGGACTTTGGAACAATTACTTTTGGACCTTGCATAATGATACCATTGTCAGGCAAAATCTCATCTCTGTATGGAAAATAAGGTTGCACTTCTTGAGGTAAACTAGATTGCTTTGATGGCCATCCTTGATTGATAAACTGGTTGTGCCTCTGTAAAACTGAATCTGTGGCTGTGTGATCTCTCAGCTCATCAAGACATGGGGAAGAAAAAATTCTCACTTCCATGACTTCAAAATCAAGGTTCTCATTCTTATTATCATGCTGTTCAGTGATGTTTCTGGGTGATCTGTAGAATGTATCAGCAAGATAAAGAAGTTTGCCTTTCTTATAGACAAGGGCAAAATTCTACTTCTGCAATCTCAACATCATACATTGCAATCTGGCTAGAGATGAATGCATAGGCTTTTCTCAAAATAGTGACTAGGTGTTGGTGGTCTGTTTTGATCTGGATAGGTCTACCATAAACATAATCATTGAACTTTGAACATGAAAGCACAATTGCCAAAAGCTTTTTCCCTGATCTGAGCATACTGCATTTCAGTTTGGATAAGAGTTCTGAATGCACAGGCAACAGGTTACAGGTTGACCCTCTTGTAGAATGACTGCACCTAGCCAAATCTCAAAGCATCACATGAAAAAGTGACTGGCTTGTGAACATCATAATATCTGAGACTCAGTGGACTGGCAATTCTCAGTTTCAGGACATCAAATGCTCTTTGGTATTGCTCTAACCATGACCAGGATACTTCTTTACGTGTCAGCTCTCTAAGCAGTACTGGAAGTTGGTTCACGTCTGGAATGAACTTGCCTAGATAGTTAACTATGCCAAGAAAACATTGCAGGGCTTGAACATTGTCTGGTGTTGGCATCTTGAGAATGGCTATTTGCTTAGAAGGGTCTGGTCATAGGTGTGAACTGGTAAATAAATGACCAACGTAAGTAACTTCTTGTAGCCTGAATTTGCATTTTGGTGTGGTGAGCTTAAGATTCATATCACTTGCTCTTTCTAGAACTTTTCTGATGTTTCTGTCATGCTCAGTTTCATCATTACCTCCTACTAGTATGTTGTCTACTATAATAGCATGAGGATACCCAGAAAAACTTTGCTCCTTTGCATGTTGAAAGACTTCACTTCCAGAATTTATCCCTAATGGCATTCTCCAAAATCTGTACCTTCCAAATGGACTATTGAAAGTAGCTAGCAATTAGGATTTCTTGTCAAGCTAAATTTGCCAAAATGAGCTCTTTGCATCTAAGACAGAAAAAAACAGTGGCATTTGGCATCAGGACTGCGACTTCTTCGACTGTACACATTGGATTATGAGGTCTTAATTGCTTTGTTCAAATCTTATGGATCAATACATATTCTGATGTCATCTGAGCTTTTGTTATGAGCTACAACCATGGAAGATACCCATTTTGTAGGTCCATCAACTAGACAAATCACACCTTGTTGCACCATTTTATCTAACTCAGCTTTGACTCTGTCCTGCATAGCTAATGGAACTTTCCGAGCTGGCCTGATAACTGGACTGACATCTGGGTCTAAGTTCATGGAGTACACAGCTGAAAGCTTCCCTAGTTTGTCTTTGAAAAGATCAGCATAGGTAGAAAAATATACTGGGTAAAATTAGAGTAGTGGTCTTTTAAGCTAACATGATGGACTTCTGTGTTAAATGAAAGCAGTCCCATTTTCAAACTTTCTCTGAGCCCTAATAATGACTGAATGTGCCTTTTGACCACATAAAATAACAAGTCATAACTAACAGGAAAGCACTACTGAGCCTTCAGTCTGAATTCCATCACCACCATAAGCAACAAACTTCACACACCTTGTCAAATCAAGCCTCTCATCAGTACACACTCCAGCAAATGTTTCTGCTGACATAACATTGCACTTGGAAGCTGTGTCAACTTTGAGGTTTATGGGTTTTCCATTTATCTGAACAGTACGAAATACTTTTCTTTTTGCCCATAAATCTACTGCATTGACTGCTTCTGTAAGCACTGACACACCATCAACATAAAAAGTAGGGTTGCAGCTTTCTAATTGATCAACTCATTTCTTAAAATGTTCCCTTTTAATAAAAGAATGTGGGCTTTTTGATTTAAAGAACCTTTTGAAATTATTGCATTTATTGCATTTGTGGCATTGTCGACCAAAAGCTTAACATGTTTCCCTTTTAGATTCCTGATTTCCACCACAGTTATGATAGTTGTCAATTAAACTGGGTGGGGCCCATGCTTTCAGTTTGCTGGCTCACTCCTATATTTCACTGAGACTGTATGAACTCTGGAACATACTGGAAAGGTCTGGGGTTTACTAGTGGGTGCTGCAGTGGCTACAATTGCTGCCATGTGCTTGGGCCTGTTTCTTTTAACTATGTGCTGCATACTATCAACATGAGCTCTTGCAGTTACTGGAAAAATGCATCTCTCATTTGTAAGTATATCTGTGTGCTTTTCTGTGAGCTTGTATATCTAAGAAATCTCAATGGTCTTATTCAAAGTTAAATCACTGTTACGAAGCAAAATCATTCTCACAGCATCATCTTTTATACTGCACATAAGTCTGTCTTTCATCAGCTCATTCTTTATTCACCAAATCTGTACATTTTAGCTTTAGGAAACAAGGCTGTTATATATGCTGCAAAAGTTTCACCAGGCTTTTGATTCCTTGTATAAAATAAGTGCCTTTCCATTGTAACATTTGTCTCTGGGTGACACATTTCTCTACATTTACATTTTAAGCAGTCATGTTCCTCCCTTGACTCAGCCATTATAACAATATGATGGTTTTCCCCCCACTCCTGCAAAGATAGCAGGTGCATACACAAATAAACATTCCTTTTCAAAGGCTTCTGATCAAGCTATATTAAGTAGAATAAATGCCTTTGTATGGTCATCTTTATTAGAAAGTGCAGCCTGTATGAAAATGTCATACTCTTGCTCAAACATTCTCCAATTCTCTGCAATATTATTGTCAAACATAAGTGCACTGGGTTTTCGAAATCTGTCTGCCATGCCCACAAAGTATGCACAAACACACTGAAAATATGGCCCCTGTAATTATGTATGAACAAGCTGCTGTGTGCTTATGATAACATTCAAATGCACAATAAACCCTTCAAAATACTGTACTTTGTGAACTATGCTCTGAAATGGCTGTATTTTGCAAAATAACTTTACTATAATATTGCACAAACATGGGAACACTCTACTTCTGATAACTCAGATATCTTTAATTAATACAAAAAATATGTGCTTAGCGAAAATGTGGTCATTTCCTCTTATTTTATTAATTTTATGCAATTCTGACTTTATTTCAAACATTTTCTGCAGTAATTTTAATATTTTATCAGTATCGGACATTTTGGTTTATTTAAATATTGTTTAGAGCATTCTGTATGCCTCGTTTCATATTTTGCAAAACAAAATATTTTGAGCAAGTTTTAACATCTGAAATTAATTTCTGACCTGTTTTTGTGAATTATACATGCACTAGGGATGATTCACTGCTGTATATTCTTCCAATACCAACAGGATGCCTCTCAGACTCAAACTGAAGAAACTGGAGCTCTTTCTGGCAACAAATCATTTTGGACATGCTTCTTTTGACACCATGCCCTTTTAGACATATCTCTTCTGACATCATGTCACTCGTCCCTCTCTAACATAGATGATGAACAGGCAGGGTAGTTCATTTAGATGCTTTATTACATAGACACACATTCGGATGGATAGCAGCATCATAAAATATAAACAAAGTGATTAACAGATAGACCTCACAGACATACATGCTTACATCTCAACAGCATACTATAAAATGCAGTTAGGCTCTCACGTGCTCAGTATCTATACACTTGTGCAAGCTATTAGATAGCTTCTTAAAGGTACATATACACACATTGATCTACACCATCTACACATGGAATAAAGAGAGATGCAAGCACTGCATAGCCTAGTGGACATGAAGATTTGAGTAATGCTGAGCTTCCTTGCTAAGAGGACTTTTCAGTGTCTGACATGTGGCACATTATAAGTTTTGTAAGCAATGGCTTTATAAATTCTACAGCAGTTCCTTAACCTGCTTCTGCAATGTGTGAAGGCGCTTATTTGGTTTCTTTGCACAGCAGAGGGGAGAACCATCACTATTCTACAAGAAAAGCCCATTTCTCTGAGATCCTAGGGGCCATTCCCTCTATCCAGATTTCTAACAACCACCTCCTTTTACCGCATGGCTTCTAGTATATCACCTGAAAAAGCTTCAACTCCATCAACCACCAGGTGGTGTGTAGTGCACATGGTATTCTATGCAGTTCATCTGTACACCATCAATGTAATTTCCGTGATTCCTACATCTGGCATGTGGATTACCTATACCAGTATTTTCTGCAGTGTGACTTTCTGCAGGGTCATCTTGTTGGTAAGAGCACATATTGCTACCACTAGAGGTCATAGTAGTCCAGACACATGGATGTAAGTAGAAGACCAGTCATAATAGTGGCCACTATTCTATTGCAAGTGATGCTTAGTGGAATTGGGAGTTTTGGTTGAAGACACTATCAGCAGGTCTCAGAGATGGTGTATTGTATTGCAGTGTCACAAAGATTCAACATAACTGAAAATGTGTTTGGCATGCTAAAGACCCAATTCCACTGCTTGGATACATCTGGTAGAATTCTATAGTATGGTCCCGAGACCTGCAGTAAGATAGATATAGTCTACACCAGGATTCATAATATGGTGTTATGAAGTCTGCAATATGCTCCAGCGGCCTGATGTGAGATGCCTGTGGTCTACACCAGGCTTCATAATATAGTGCTATGAAGTCTCTTACAAATAGGACAGTTAATACAGGAGGATGAGCCAGGTGAGAAGTTACTGGATGAACTTGTTCTGGTGACATCATATGTGAGGCAAAAGTGAGTGCAAGTCCTGATGGCACTGACAAGGACATAATTTCCGGTCCACACATATGAGCTATAAAAAGACAAACACAGAATAAAACTGATGCATGCATTAACTCAGCCAACAGATCATTACAGTGCATTGACTGGCCATATTGTGCATCAAACATTGCCATACTCACAAAAGCCAGAGGAGTGGGTAGGGAATGCTCATCGTCTTTGTTAAAGTGGATTGGGGCATAGTGACAGGGACAGCAACACTGGGTTAGGTGGTGTGGTCATGAGAGGTGAATGAGGTAGCCACTCACATGGCTAGAAGGTTGTCAAGAGTCAGTATCAGGAACTGCTCCCTATGGTAATGGGGTGAATCTTTGACCGATTGAATTATGAGATGGTGCATCATATGGCTCTGTGGTATCATGACTGGAGTCAGCTTGTCCTGGGGATGGAGTAGTTCATTGTGAAAATCGGCATGAATGCAACCATGGTTTTTACTGTAGTGTTCCAGGAGAAGTATGGTATTCCTGACCCTGTGAACAGGTACAGGTAGATGTTAATCATGGCAAGATTACAGAGGAGTCAGTTGGCACCAAAATACTGGACCCTGACTGGGTTGTCTGGAGGGTGCTTGCCCATGGTGGAGCAGGAGGATTTTTAACTACACCCGTAGAAGCATCCATGGCCAAAGGCACAGATAGACATGGACAATCTGGTCAGTACAGCTATCTCTGGAGTAGTGTGCACCATCAGTGTAAGCCTGCTGTGCAGCCTTGTGCATCCATCCCATAGCATGACCATAGTGGACAGTTCTTTGCAGCTGGGTGGATGCAACAATGGATGACAGCTGAACCCCCATTATCCTCAATAGGCATTTCTGCTACAGGTCTCTATATTCCATGTCACTCAATAAGTATTGAAGAATATCCTGCAGTCCCTGCGGTAGTTGCAAATGACTATGCAGGCCATCTGACACACTAAACATTTCCAACGTGGTCTTAGTAGTAGGTCTATGCCTGGATTACTCATCTGTATTATTTGCTTATTGATGCCAAAGTTAAGACCTAAGTCAGGAAATGTTCCAGAGTCATGGTGATAACAGATACTTAAATGCCTCTCATCTATGCTGTTTGCATACTCCTCAGATGTACTGTGACCCTATCATAACATGTGTATCAAGTTTGGGACTGAAGTAGAAAGAATAACCTTTGCGAAAGTCAGGTGATGCTGGAGGTTCATCCTGGCCCTCCTCAGTCATGTCAGTTACGGGTAATACAAGTACTCCCCAACAAACACACACACACACACGCACGCACACATGCACTCACGCACACACGCACACACACACACACACACACACACACACACACACACACACACACACACACACACACACACACACACACACACACACACACACACACACACACACACACACACACACACACACACACACACACACACACACACACAGAGTTAGTGTTGTTGATAAGTACCACTGTGTCTTTGGACAGCGCCTTGTGAGTGGTACCATCACAATCAGCCTCCATAGACTAAGTGACATCAGGCAAGTGACAACTTGTGCCAAATTCTCTCCAAGTGGAACCTCTGAATGCATACTGATTTCTGTGGTGACATTCTTTAGCCATTGCCATTGCTTCATCCCCATACTGGAGCATCTACACATGTACATTACAAATGTTGGTAGTGTGATTATGTATGAAAGCTCATCATACTACATAACTTTCAGTATATCACCTGGAAGCCAGCACTTGCTTTCAAATTGTCTGGAGCACCCATGTGGTGGCCAGAGCCTTTTGTGTTGTCATACAAAATGACTCTCACACCTGCGACAATAATGCAGTCTTATTCTGTGTGATGAAGGCCCAACATGCCCACTAGCATGTCAAATTGTTTGTGTACATCTGGCATAGTGTGTAGATACCTATAGTATAGGAATATGACCAAGCACACTTGAATTGCCATGATGAATCTTACTTAAACCTACAAGACTGCAGCCTTTCTTACCAGGTTAATGTGCCCTGTCAGTTGTGATCCCCAAAGGATTGCAGCCTACCCTGCAAGTTCTCTATACCTTGTCCATTCCACAAAAATGAAGCCTGTCTTACCTTTTCCCTTTAACCTACAAGAACAAACCATCACCACCACAAAATGGTGGTTCTTATTGCTTGCTACTGTGCTCAGACAGGCAGACTGGGGCCCACCCTTAGCCTGTCAGTCCTCTGTCATATGTACACAGGTACCTAATACATTATTGATTTGTGTATCTTAAAATGCTTAGCCTTTTATTCCCATGATAGTTTTCAGCCCTTATATTTTGCATGCAAGTAACACAGAGATGGGCTAAACAAGGATATTTTGGGACATTTATGTGCTTTTCCTATCCATGAGATATAGGGGGTACTAAACTGGTGTGTAAATTTGGAGTTACCCATCCATTTGTCCAAATTATGTTTAAGCAGTGTAATAGATGTACTTTGCTTTCTGTGGAGTGGAAAACAGTTCTATAGAACCAGTATTCTCTGCAATACATACCTATCCTTTATTTATTTTGCAAAAGAGATTGAGATTCCTTTAGTGGTTGTTTAGGATACCATTTGTCATGCAAATGTGTAATAGGTCTGACAGAATAGATTCTATTGAAGTTCTATCCATGATGCACAGATTGCCTTTCAGTGACAGGTATGATACTGAAAAGATAGAAAGGCTTTGAGACAGCCTGCATAGTTTTGGATATCTAAGCTTTGCATTTTTAGTGAGAAAATATTATGGTCAATCCAGTTGTGACAAATGTTTGGACAGATACATACTGAAAAGGGCATTATGTGCAATGATCAGCCCAATGAGTGCCAAGTACAGTGGAATGATTACATCCCTGGGTCTGGCACAATACTTTTAAGTGCAAGCTGTGTGAAGAAAAATGACTTCTTTACGATAGAAGATAGGTGGTGATCAAAGGAAAGTTACATTGGCAACATAGGTTCCTATATCAGTTTTTAGGGGTGTATTATCAATGTGATAATTACAAGGGGAGTCAGTTTTGCTGAAGTATGTGATTATACACTTCTTGGCATTTAGTACCACTATGTGCCATAATTTTGACACCAGGTATTTGCTCAGGACAGGCCATCTTGGAGACCATGATGTCCCCTAGGGAGATTATGATGACATCAAATTTGCAGTTATCTGCTGACTTGGTCAGCTGCAAAGCATCAGCATTGGCTTTGAACACTAAGAAGCAAATGCCACAGAGGAATATTCCAAGGACTAAACCCTGGGTTACACTGCTAGCAGCAAATGTTTATTATTCTCACTATTGTAGTGGCTTATGGTCTGTATCATGCCAAGGATATTGCAGCCGGCCATCTTCCAAAAGCTTTCATCCCCTCCCACCCTGTCACTCTGGCTACCTATATGTTAAGCCCAGTTTGGAGGGAGCTATATCAGCAGCCAGTGACTAAAAATCATCAGTACTTTCTTCCTGCCTCATGCAGGTGCAGCTCTGAGGATTCACTGGAACATCAGTTGGCCTAAGACTTTCTGTTGGACAGATAAATACACTTTGTGGAACCATTCCACGTTTTAACTAATTTTCTAGTAATCTTTGCTCCCAAAAAGGGTCAGAAACCAGCCGCAGAATGGCTATGACAGAAATCTGGTCACCTTCCCTCTTTCCCCTCACCTATCACAGCATCGCTTCCCTTTTCACAGAATCTGGTCCTCAGTGCTCCCTTTTGGCAGCAGATTATCTTGGACAAATGAGTTTTGAAGGTGATCCAGGAGGGTTACAGTAGCCAATGGATAATATTCTCCTTCTTTCAGGGGGATCCTACTCCCTAGCCTCCCAATTAGAGTTGTTTCTCCAAGTGCTCCAACACATGTTAGAAGTAGGGGTCAAAGAGCATGCTCTGTGTAACAAAAAGGAAAGAGCTTTTACTCCAGAATGTTTCTGTTTCCAAAGAAGAAGCATTCTTGGAGACCAGTTTCACATCTGTCTTTTCTCAATCTTTTTGTCAAGATTCCAAAATTCAAGATGTTGATTTACAGTGTCAGCTCTGGTCCTAGCTCAGGGATGCTTAGCAACACATTCTCATAGCAGGCAACTTCAATTCCTCTAAGATTTTGTTTGCCTGGATCGTGTTATCAGTTCTTTATATTATCCTTTTGTTCTTCCCTGCACTAAGAGTGGTGAGAAAGTGCCTAGCCCAAGTGGTGGCCCACTGCAGATTGAGGAGTATCCACATTTACTTTACTTAGACAACTTGCATATATGTCTGGAATCTCTTCCCAGATGTCAGGAGTCTTTAAGAAAGGTGTTTTCTCTCTTAAACCATCTGGGATTACAGAAAAATATGCAAAAATCCTCCCTCACTCCATCTCACAGGATTGTGTTTCTAGGTTGCCTGATAGACACTGTGATGTAAAATGCTTTCCTCCCTCAAAAGGAGGTGGATTTTTAATTGTAACCGAGTCTCAAGATACTGACAGAGAATTTTTCAACATACTAGGCCTCATGGGCACTATGATGCACATGATTCCCTTTGCCAGGCTACATATTAAAGATTCAGAGGTACATCAAAAATATGTGGGCAAAATATTCTCACATTCAAATTCCAGTCTTAAGCTTTACAGGGTCAGAATCATAATGATGGAGGGATCACATGGTTCACAATCTGAATCCCACTTTTTTCCACCCACCCCAGAACAATCTGCATTGAACGACTCCTCACATTTTGTATGAGGGGCAGTTTCAGGCAGGTAAAATTGCAAAGACTGTGGTAAAGTTCAGACAGATCAAAGCACATCAATATCAAAGAAACCTTAGCTGAAATTCATGCCATAAAGTCTCTAGATCATCTTTGAGACCCAGGTGCTCTTCAGATCATTACAGATAACACCAAGTGATATGGCACATAAACAAACAGAGCCTACCAAGTTGTACACTCTGTGTCAGATGGTAGTGATAGTTTGTGCATTACCTCTTCAACACTCCTTAACCCTTCAGGCATTTTATATATCTGCATAGCAAAACGTAGTGGCAGACAGGCTAAGCAGCTCATGGGCAGACCCAGACAAGTGGAAACTCAATGGAGTGATCTTTTGGGTAGACCTGTTCACCTCCTTTCAAAGCATGCAACTAAGCATATTCTATTCCAGGACTCCATGCAAGCAGGCTTGGAGAACGGACCATCTATCATTCTCCTGGGATGTTCTTATATGTATTTTTATCCCTTCCAATTATTTCCAGGGTAATTCTGAAGATTCAAAAAGACTCTCCAATAATCATTGTTGTGATTCCCTTTTAGCTCAGGAAAATTAACTATCCTTATGGAATTGCCTAGGGGAAATTATCATAAGCTTCCTCACAGACTAGATCATCTGACAGAAGACTATTGGAGTTTGATAAAACTAGACATCAAACAACTTCAACTGACTATAAAACAAAAAATAGTGCACTGATGGCAGTAGAAACACTATAAGCTGCACACAATACTTGCAGGTACCAGGACCTTTATTCGTTAAGCGCTTTCATCCCCTGTATTACTCTCAGGGCCTTCTTCAGAACTGAATTTTCTCCTTAAAGTCACATCCTTTATGTACATGACTAATAGTTCAACAATTACACAATCAAACAATTAAACAATTAAGTGTTTATACATTTAAAATTGTACCTTAAAAAACTTCCTGTTGAAATCATTACACAATTTCTCAAAACAAATACGTTTTTTAAAAAACACTGTATAAAATGCTATGTAAAACAACTTTATGCAATCAAATAACAAAAAACAGTGTCACACAAATACGTTGCACTTTACAAACATACACTCACTTGTCAAGGGGAAATTAAATTTAAGTTTGAAACTTTAGAAGTGGTCCCACACAGTATAAGGGGTGGATGGTGGGAACTCCAGGTTGACTTGAGAGAGTTTTATTGGATTATAAGGCTTAATGCCTTAGTTGAACCAGGGTTAAATGATTGTGTTTTCTTGCTTCCAGTTTTAAGAAGGAAAGCCCTATTAAGTGACATATAACAACTATTGTTGAGCAAGTTTTTTTTTTTTTTTTTTTTTTTTACTGAGTTCATCCCACTTATTTGTGTGACACTGTTTTTTGTTATTTGAGTGCATAAAGTTGTTTTACACATCATTTTATACAGTGTTTTCAAAAAAAAGTATTCATTTTGAGAAATTATGTGTAATGATTTCAGTAGGAAGTTTTTTTATGGTACACTTTTAAATGTATAAACACTTAATTGTTTAATTGTTTGATTGTGTAATTGTTGAACTATTAGTCATGTACATAAAGGATGTGACTTTAAGGGGAAAATTCAGTTCTGAAGAAGTCCCTGAGAGTAATACAGGGGATGAAAGCGCTTAATGAATAAAGATCCTGGAACCTGCAAGTATTGTGTGGAGCTTATGGTGTTTCTACTGCCATCCGGGCACTATTTTTTGTTTTATGGTTGCTTACTGGTGTTCTTACAAATGTTTTTTTGCAACTTCAACTGACTGCCCAGATGAATCAATTTTGATACTTGTTAGGTACCTCTTTTGTGGGGTAGGAGGTACTAAAAGAGGTAAAAAAGGCTGCTACTAGAAAATCTTATGTTGACAAGTGAAAGAGATTGTTTTAGTTGATGCCTAGCCAATGACCAGGAAACCATCACAGATTTTGTACCACTGGTGTTCAAATATTTCTGTGAGTTACTATCCTCTGGCCTCTTAAATTCCTCTGTAAAGGTTCATCTTGCAGTCATTTAATCATGTCTGTCCATGGATCCCCCTTTTCCCTTCCTGTGTACATAGAAACAGTTTCTAAAAGGAGTTTGCACTTGAGACCTACTCATAGACAGGGTCCTCCCCCATGGAATTTCAATTTTGTGCTATTGAAATGGACCATGTCACCTTTTGAACCTGCTCATCAGGCTGTCATGAGGTTCATCACTTAGAAAACTGCTCTGCTTTTGTTCTGACATCTGCAAGAATCTAAGTATCTGAGAAGAATCTAAGAAGTATCTGAGCTGCAAGCTCTCATAGTGGGAGAACCCTATCTATCAACACCTACCCCAAAAAAAAAATGTCACTCTAGCACAAACCCAAGGATGTTTCAGAGTTCACATTAAATCAGGCCATCAATCTCCCTGTTTTCTATCCAGTACATAAAAACAAGAGAGAAAATATTCAACATAATCCTAGATGGGTATAGGCAATTCAAGTACTATCTTGACAGAACTATATGAATTTCCAATTCTGGGACTAAGAAAGGCTAACCCTTGTCTAAGAAGACTATTCCTATATGGTTCTCTTCTGCTATTGTGTTTTGTTACTCTAACCATAACAAATCCATTCTAGACACTGTTAAGGCACATTCTACAAGGACCTTAGCTTCTACAATGGCATACTGGAAAAGGATGGACTGCAGAGGGAGCAACTTGGTCCTCTATTCATAGGTTCATAGGTTCATAGGTTGGTACTAGGCTATTGGCCCTAAGGCCTATGCAAACCTAGCCATTACAATTCCCTGGAAATTTTTTCCCACAATATTTACTTCTCTGAGCCCCCGTCTAGCAGGGTGACTGACATGATCCCCGGGGTGAATTTCCTATCTCCCATCCAATCATCAAGGCTCCTTTTGAAGAGGGCCAATGAGGTGCTCTGCTTGACATGTATGGGCAATCTATTCCAGAGTATGGGGAGTCTCTGGGTCAGGAACCTATCCCTCCAGCATGTTTTGTTCAATGTAATGATAAGGTTTAGATCCCTGGAGCATGTGGCACTGAGGGATTGGGATTTCTTTAAGTGGAGCATGTCCAACAGCTCAGGGTTTGACATGGCCTTGTATGTTAAGCAGAGATCGCCTCTGAGTAGACGATATGCCACAGAGTATAGCTGGAGTTTTTTTAGACGGTCAGCATATGGCATCTGCTTTAGGCCTGTGGGTCTTTTAGTGAGGTATTTCTGTGGCCTTTCCAGCTGTTGCAGATGTTTTGTGAGGTACATACCAAATGGGGCATTATACTCTATAATGGGTCTAATGAGGGATGGGTACAGTGGGACAATGACCTCCTTTTTTCTGGATGAAAAGCCCTTAGTGAAGCCTATGGTGGCATCCATTTGTAATGAGCTGCAAATGGGACTCCTTTTCCAAGTTCAAAGCAGGCTTTGCTTGGAGTATTCTCTAGGAGCTACTGGACCCTTATCACTCCTCCTCCCAGGCATAAGGTCTAGTATTCTACCCATAAGCATTTGTTTAAGTTACACTCAGCATAACACAACAGTAGATGTTCAAATGCTTCACTGCTGCTGTAGCCATAACCATCCATTATCTCCCTTTCTCACTTATAGTTCTAGTGGGATATAAAGTTAGATTTTATTTATAGTTTAGTTAAATTCAGGATGAGTTGCATATTTTTGGTTAGTCGCAAGAAAGTACTGGAGATTTTTAGTCACTCGGGGTGCTTATACAGTTCCTTTTGAAAAAAGGTTTAACCTATAGGCAGTCAGAGTGATAGTGTAGAAGGGGAACAGGGGAATGAAAGCTTTTGGAAGTTGGCTGGCTGCTGTACCCTTGGCAGGATACACACCATAGGCTTCTGCAGTAGTGAAGAATTATGACATCTGCTGTTATTCATAAGTGCAACATACACAATTCTGCTTTCTTTTGGAGGAGGTAGGGCCCCACATTCTAATTTCCTGGGTTCTATTTGTGAACCAATTTTGCTATTCAGTAAGTTACATAAGAATTGAAATTTAGCTGGGAGTGTTTGTATGATAGCGTGTGGGATAGTGATGAATTCATTTGCTAGAGTGATTCTGTCTTTGTGAGGTCTGGATATATGGTGTGCACTGTTTTGCAATCATCGGTAACTTTTTTCAAAAGTAGGCAGGACCTGCACTTGATGAATCCTATATGAGTTGTGTCTATAGACTGTAAGTTATTTATATCCTTTCCATAGCCTTACAGATGAGACTGGTCAGACTTATGGGTCAATAATTAACTGAGCCAGTTGAAGCCCCACCTTTGTGCAAAGGAATGACTGTTGCTGTCCTTCGTTCATACAGCATAAAGCCTGTTTACAGACTAATATTGAATAGCTTCTGTAGGGGATTATACAAGTCATGTTTCAGGCTGACAAACAAGCAGTCTAGTATGTTATCTGTTGTCTGGCTCTACATTTATATTGTTTTCAGCCTTAGACCGTGCCGTGAGTACTTGTTCTTGGAGTTTTGAGTGGGAGCGTAGGTGTGGGAATGTGTTCTGAGAATATTAGAGAGGAAAATTTGTCCGCAAGTTGACTGACTGCCCTCTGAGTCACAGTATGCTGCATAATTTCCTATAAGACCCACACAGCCCTAAGTATTGTTTCTGAGATTTTAACAAAATTCAAGAGGGGTTTGTTGTGATCCTTTGCATGGGCAGCTATTTTTACCATATATCTCTCTTTTATTGACTTGATCTGGGTCCAAATTTCCTTGCTTAATTTAGTAAGAGCATTTTTGGCATCCTGAGTTAGATTTTTTTCTGCATGCAATACATTTTTTTTCTTTTATTATAGAGCCTGTTTATGTTTATATCACATCATAAGTATTTTTTATTTAATTTGGTGGTGTAATTATTTCAGAGGTGAGAGATGCATCTATGCAGCAATTTAAGTGTGATTATTATTTGGCAGTAAAGGATTCCACATAAGCAGTAGGATCATCAAGCTGGAAAGCACTGCAATGGTCTGGGCTGTGTTACTGCATGCACTGCATATCTCTGTGGGGTCTCTGTTGCTGCATTTCCCCTTCAAATGTGACTGCAGTCCAGAGGTCAATTATTAGTGACTGTTTGCTGTTAGATTCCCTACATGGCATCCCACTCTCATATCATTATTATGATTCAATATGTTGCTGGCTGTAATGTGTTTCACTTGCAATATGATGATCATAGCTTTTATTGTGCTGAAAAGGGATCATATCATGGCTATTATGCTAATGAGATCATATAGTATGACTGTTTATGAATCACCACTATTCTGTGTTACAGGGTCCATTTCTGCTCCTGCATGGTCTGGGAAGTCAGTCATGGTGTGCACACCAGAGGACCATGGCTATGCTAACTACAAGCTAGTAACCATGGTCATTATGCTGTTATACCTCCTGACATGACCTTTCATAGACTTTGAGGTTACATAGTATTTCCACATCTGTGGAGCATGGCTGTGCTAATGTCATCCTTGAATAAGTTATTGACCATATACATCTCAGTACTATACTGTCTGTTAATGTTCATCATTTGGTGTCTGCGACCATTTTATATTCTGGACTTGACCCAATGAGTGGACAAGGCCTCAGTAAACCAGACTCTGGCAGAGCTCCCATCTGGTGCTGTATGGAATGCAAGGTTTTTTTACACCTACTATGCAGACATTGTTGTGGACACATGCAGGAAAAATTAGGGTCATCTGTAAAGATGAGGGTTTCCTGTATAAAACGGATGCCTGACACAAGATTGCTACAGCATTTAGTGATGCTACTTGTATATCTTGCTGTAGCAAGTAGTGCCATAATATGTATCGTGACTAGAAGAGGCACAACCAGACTTTCATCAGAAGTACAAAAAAATAGGTTGTGAACAGATCGCCACCATTTTCATGCAAACAGTCTGGTTTTGCACTGTCATTACACAGTTATCCTAGCAGCTGTAACATTAACTGCATTCAACTTTCTGTTTTATTCTGTGTTCATTATTTATTGTCGTCAATTCTAACCCCACCCCCCAACTTGGGACTACTGTGGTCATTGCTAGGTTGGGAAAGGAAAATGGAAACATGGAGCAGAACATCGGGCATTAGAAATGCTGTACTATATAGCAGGGAATTGTTGTTGTGTCCTAAGTTGTTGAAATTGTTGATATCATGTGCATTACCACACACAGCATCATTTGGCACCACTAACCTCCTGCCAATTTCACTGATTACCTACCAGGAGTTTTAGCACTGTTCCATCACCAAGAAATTGCCAGATCAAACCCAGAAAGCCCCACCCTCCACCCTAGAATGAACAAGTCACAGTTTCTGTTCCTTCTCACCCCTGCACACCTGGCTCTTCCAGCACCTGAACCACTAGATCATTAAATAAATTGGGGCTCACAGTCAGAGTTCAAATCCCGCTATGCCACAGAGCAGGGTATGAAGACCATAGAAGGTGAAAGCTATAAAGAGCCTATGAGTTTTGAATACTTCTCCAATGTTAACTGAAATAGGAGCTTCAGAATAAAATTGTGGCCTAGAATAAAATCACTCTTTCAGATTACTGGCATTAACTCTAGATATTAGTGAAAGTTAATCACACAAAGTCCAAATGGCTGCTTGTGTAAATGAAACGCTGGAACAACAAATAAGTAAAATTGTATACACAGCACCATCCAGAGTGACAACCAACAGCAATGAAAAGTTAGACTGCTGATGAAATATCCAAAAACAGGTTTAATAGTAGAATAACTGATTAAAACAGTGAATATGGTTAGCGCTTTCGTGGTCACAAACACCACTTCTTCAGACCTTCATAAAATATTCATTGTACTAGCATACCTTCTTTTAAACCAATTCATACAGTTGTTAGCCTATAAGAAAGCTTACTCAATTAAATTCAGCTACTAACTGTTTAACTCTTGCCTATCCAATGCACTTAAAACATATAATGAATTACATTTACATAAACAACTGCATATATACACATACATTCTACTCTTATCTAACCCTTAAAAATATGTTTAGTTAAAAATCATCCCTATTAACATTAATAAAACATTCATTATTACTTAAAACATTTATTATTACATAAAAACATTTATCAAAAATTAATAACTATGAAAATTCATGCTGTTTATTTAAACAGACTCCTATTCTTTAAAATGGGGTATATTGGAATTCTATCATTCAACCCATTTTCCTGATCTGCCCTTAATCTAATTATCCAATGTGTTTCCTAGGTCTTGGTGGTGTTTCTGATATCACCACCTCTTTCATTTTCATAAACTTGCTCTATCACTGTAAACTGAAAAGTATGGGTTTGATCTGTAACTAAAACATGTTTGGCCAGTGCATTAGTTTCAGTGCCCTTCCTTATGTGTTGTCATGTGCTCACGTATACTATACCTTAATTTTCTATTTGTCTTACCTACATAAAAGGATGGGCATCCCTTGCACCTGGCCAAATAAACAATATTCTCACTATTACAATTTGCTAGTACATGGAACACACATTTTTGTCCCAAATCTGGATGTATAAAAACATTATTTTCCAAAATATATTGGCATTGGTTACAATTCTTACATGGGTATGTGCCTTCTTTCCTTTTCCCCCTTTGTCCTGGGGTCTTACCCCCAAATTGATAACAGAACATCTTCCTCTAAACTGGAAACTAGGCTTGTCTCCTACTATATTTCTTATTTCTTCATCCTGACTAAGAATGGGCTAGAACTTTTTCACTGTTTCTGTTATCACCCCCACATTACTGCAGTAATGTGCTGGTATCCGCATTTTATTGGTTAGCCTTGTCTTTCTCTTAATATCCTATCTCTACTAGTTGAAATGTATGGTTTACCCCTGTCCAACCTCTGCACCTTCATATCCATAAATGTATCAGCTACCTTAATACTTGTGTAGCCTCTCTCCCTCAATTTATTGTCTAGGGTTAGTGGCTCTTCTTTATACCTAACCTCATCTGTGGTTAGTCTTGAGGTCCTAAGGACCTGTCCTTTCACTATGTTTTCAAAGATGTACCCTGGATGCATACTTTTTCTGTGTAGGAGGGTGTTTCTACGACATTCCTTCATATGTATACATGTCTGAAACTCCCATGTATCATATCTCAAAATACTCACATCAAGGAAGTCAATTCTAGATTCTGAATATAGCATATCAAACTTTAGAAAAGATGTGTTGGTATTCACTGGTCGATAAAATTCCTTCAACTTAGCCTCTTCACCCTTCCATAACAAAAAGAGGTCATCCACAAACCTTCTATAAAATATTACCAATTTCCATTCACCTATTTTAACAGATTGTTCACTCTCCCATAAGGCCATTATCAAATTTGCATAATTGTTGGCACTATATGTGCCCATGGCCACACCCTCCTTCTGCAAGTATATCTGGTGGTTAAACAACATAAATTATTACATAATATTATGTCCATTAGCATACATATCAAGTCTATCTGAACATGAGTACATGTACCATCTTGAATATTCCCTTAACATCTCCAGGCCTTCATCATTAAGAACGGAGGTAAATAGGGAGTGAACATCCATTGTTATCATAAGTAATGGGCTTTCTGTCGGATCTTTTTTCCCTAAAAAGTCATATAAGTCCTGCAAGAACTGCTTTGAATCCTTTAAATTTTTTTCATTTTTGTTCACTACTGGCCTGAGTATTTTTTCTACGTAAATGGACAATGGCTCGGTAATCCAATTTCTGCCTGATACTAGAGGCCTTAAAGGGGACCTAACTGGATCTTTGCGGTTTGTAGGTATTCCCCTAATAACCGGTATGAGGGGATTGGGCATCTGAAAATAATCATACAGTTGTTTATCTATAACACCTTCTAAAATAACTATCATATAACATTGTTTCTACATTTGTTATCAAATGATGCAGGTCCTTCCCATTTATTAACTTATATGCACTCTCATCATCTAACATATTCTGCATAGTAGAGTTGTAGTAACGTGTATCCATTACTACCACTGGCCCTCCCTTATCTTCCGACTTTATAGTTACTGATTCATCCTGTTTTAACTTTCTCAATGCCTCTGACTCTTGCTTACTAATATTATATTTCATAGTGTGACTACTTTCTAGCTCTAATTTATCAAAAACATCATTTTCACACAGTTTTATGAGCATATCAATTAATGGGTGACTTGGTGGCATAAATGCACTAGGTTGTTTTAAAAATTTTCATTTGTACATTACCCCCATCATCTTTAAATAACATTTTTAATAAAACATTTCTATTAAACATTTTTAAGTCCAGTAAAGTTTCTGTTACCTCTAAGGGTTGTGAGGGTATGAACAAAAGACCCTTACCTAAATGGGAATAATCATCCCTCATAAACACCCGTGAGGAAATGTGCCATACTAGCGATTGTCCCTCCATTGGCGTTTCACCTCCGTTGGTGATCTCTGCAAATATTTCCTCTTCTTGCGACTGCTGGACCATCCTCGTTGCTTGAACCATTTCTCCAACCGAATAGGAAGTGTTGGAATAACCTGGCCATGTTCGTCTTGGCCTTGTGTAACTCTAACCTACTCATCTGTTCTCCCACTTAAGGTAAAAGATTAATTTTCTTGCAACAAAATGCTGCTTTCTTTTGGAGAAGGATTGTGCAATTTAGTTTTAGTTTCCACAGATGTGGTCTTCTCTAACGGCACAGCCCGAGGCGCATTTTTCTTCCATTTTGCACCTTGCCTTTCCTCCTCGCTCAGTTGTTTGCCTTCCACCAAAGCAGCTGGCCTATCGTTCCTCCCCACTTCTGACATCATCTGGTATTTTAAGGTGGAATCACAAACTTCTGTAGTAGAATTAACCGATTTAGGCCATACAAACACATGGCCCATCTTAAAGTCTTGAATGTCCCTTTCCAGTGTGTTGAACTTTTGCCTAAGCAATTTGTTCTCGTACACATTAACAGAATCCAGCAGGACATCCAATTTTTCTTTAACCAGATATACTGGATACACCCTGAACAAGTCCTGTTCCTTCTTATGTATCTCTGCTGAGATATGTGCCTCATCTTTCATACCATACTCAATCAATAAGCGCATATAGTTAAATCCTATTTCCAGATTTAACTGCTGCCAACGGGAGAGTAGTTCTACTTGTCATTCTCCCTGTGTCTGCATTTTCAATATTCTCAGGCCTCTAGGGATTACCTTTTGCTTCAAGCAGGCTTCCATATGAAACCTCTGTGCCTGCAACCTCTTAAGCTTATACAAGGCATCCTCTATATTGTGTATATCTCTTACAAATTGTGTATAATCCATATCAGGTAATACATTCCCTCTATGACTACCTGAAAAAGTTTTATTTAATAGAGGATTAATTTCTCTTTGAATACATTCTGCTATCTGATTATAACCATCATAATGATCTTTCATACCTGAGTTGTATTCACGTTCCACGGTATGTCCTTGTATACTTTCCACAGAGATATTTCCAACATGTCTATCATCTGCCATTGTCACAAGTAGCCAAAAGAGAAAGAAAAACGAAGTATAAACACACAAAGTCCAAATGGCTGCTTGTATAAATGAAAAGCTGGAACAACAAATAATTAAAATTGTATACATAGCACCATCCAGTGTGACAGCCAACTCTTTTGGCTACTTGTGACAATGGCGGATGATAGGCATGTTGGAAATGCCTCTATGGAAAGTATACAAGGACATTCCGTGGAACTTGAATACAACACAGGTATGAAAGATCATTATGCTGGCTATAATCAGATAACAGAATGTATGTAAAGAGTAATTAATCCTCTATTAAATAAAACTTTTTCAGGTAGTAGTAGCGGGACTGTATTACCTAATATGGATTAAACGCAATTTATCAGAGATATACATAATATAGAGGATGCCTTGTATAAACTTAAGAGGTTACAGGCACAGAGGTTTCATATGGAAGCCTGCTTGAAGCATAAGGTAATCCCTAGAGGCCTAAGAATATTGAAAATGCTGACACAGGGAGAACGACAAGTAGAACTACTCTCCTGTTGGCAGCAGTTAAATCTGGAAATAGGATTTAACTATATGCGCTTATTGATTGAGTATGGTATATACTCATTCATACCCTCACAACCCTTAGAGGTAACAGAAACTATACTGGACTTAAAAATGTTTAATAGAAATGTTTTATTAAAAATGTTATTTAAAGATGATGGGGGTAATGTGCAAAAGAAAAGTTTTAAAAAAACCTAGTGTGTTTATGCCAAGTCACCCATTAATTGATATGTTCATAAAACTGTGTGAAAATGATGTCTTTGATAAATTAGAGCTAGAAAGTAGTCACACTATAAAATTTAATATTAGTAAGCAAGAGTCAGAGGCATTGAGAAAGTTAAAACAGGATGAATCAATAACTATAAAGTCGGCAAATAAGGGAGGGCCAGTGGTAGTAATGGATACAAGTTACTAAAACTCTACTATACGGAATATGTTAGATGATGAAAGCACATATAAGTTAATAAATGGGAAGGACCTGCAGTGATTGATAACAAATGTAGAAACAATGTTATATGATAGTTATTTAGAAGGTGTTACAGATAAACTACTGCATGATTATTTTCAGATGCCCAATCTCCTCATACTGGTTATTAGGGGAATACCTAAGATCCACAAAGATCCAGTTAGGCCCCCTTTAAGGCCTATAGAATCAGGCTGAAATTGGATTACTGAGCCATTGTCTATCATGTAGAAAAACACTCAGGCCAGTAGTGGACAAAAATGAAAAAAATTTAAAGGATTCAAAGCAGTTCTTGCAGGATTTATATGACTTTTTAGAGAAAACAGATCCTACAGAAAGACCATTACTTATGGCAACAATGGATGTTCACTCCCTATTTATCTTCATTCCTAATGATGAAGGTCTGGAGATGTTAAGGGAATATCTTATTCAAGATGGTACGTGTACTCATGTTCAGATAGACTTGATATGTATGCTAATGGACATAATATTATGTAATAGTGTTATGTTGTTTAACCACCAGATATACTTGCAGAAAGAGGGAGTGGCCATGGGCACATCTAGTGCCAACAGTTACACAAATTTGATAATGGCCTTATGGGAGAATGAACAATCTGTTAAAATAGGTGACTGGAAATCGGTAATATTTTATAGGAGGTTTGTGGATGACCTCTTTTTGTTATGGAAGGGTGAAGAGGCAGAGTTGAAGGAATTGTATCAAACAGTGAATACCAGCACATCTTTTCTAAAGTTTGATATGCAACATTCAGAATCTAGAATTGACTTTCTTGATGTGAGTATTTTGAGAGATGATACAGGGTAATTTCAGACATGTATATATAGGAAGGAAAGTCATAGAAACACCCTCCTACACAGAAAAGGTATTCACCCAGGGTACATCTTTGAAAACATAGTGAAAGGACAGGATCTTAGGACCTTGAGACTAACCACAGATGAGGTTAGGTATAAAGAAGAGCTACTAACCGTAGACAATAAATTGTGGGAGAGTGGCTACGTAAGCATTAAGGTAGCTGATACATTTATGGATATGAAGGTGCAGAGGTTGGACAGGGGTAAACCATACTTTTCAACTAGTAGAGATAGGAAGGATGTTAAGAGAAAGACACCTCTAACCAATACAATGTGGGAATCCGTACATTACTGCAGTAATGTGGGGGTGATAACAGAAACAGTGAAAAAGTTCTGGTCCATCCTTACTCAGGATGAAGAAATAAGAAATATAGTAGGAGACAAACCTAGTTTCCAGTTTAAGAATAAGAGATCTTTGAAGCAGATGCTGTGTCATTAATCTGGGGGTAAGACCACAGGACAAAGGGGGTATAGGAAAGAAGGCACATACCCATGTAAGAACTGTAACCAATGCCAATATATATTGGAGCATAATGTTTTTATACATCCAGATTCAGGGCAAAGATATGTCTTCCATGTACTAGCAAATTGTAATAGTGAGAATATTGTTTATTTGGCCAGGTGCAAGGGATGCCCGTCCTTTTATGTAGGTAAGACAAATAGAAAATTAAGGTATCGCATACGTGAGCACATGACAACACATAAGGAAGGGCACTGAAACTAATGCACTGCAAAACATGTTTTAGTTACAGATCAAACCCATGCTTTTCAGTTTACAGTGATAGAGCAAGTTTATGAAAATGAAAGAGGTGGTGATATCAGAAACACCACCAAGACCTCGGAAACATGCTGGATAATTAGATTAAGGGCAGCTTGGGGAAAAGGGTTGAATGATAGAATTCCAATACAACCCATTTTAAAGAATAGGAGTCTGTTTAAATAAACAGCATGAATTTTCATAGTTATTAGTTTTTGATAAATGTTTTTATGTAATAATGAATGTTTTAAGTAATAATAAATGTTTTATTAATGTTAATAGGGATGATTTTTAACTAAAAATATTTTTAAGGGTTAAATAAGAGTAGAATGCATGTGTATATATGCAGCTGTTTATATAAATGTAATTCATTATATGTTTTAAGTGTATTGGATAGGCAAGAGTTAAACAGTTAGTAGCTGAATTTAATTGAGTAAGCTTTCTTATAGGCTAACAACTGTATGAATTGGTTTAAAAGAAGGTATGTTAGTACAATGAATTTTTTATGAAGGTCTGAAGAAGTGGTGTTTGTGACCACGAAAGCGTTAACCATATTCACTGTTCTAATCAGTTATTCTATTATTAAACCTGTTGTTGGTTATTTCATCAGCAGTCTGACTTTTTGTTACTGTTGTTTGTCATGCTGGATGGTGCTGTGTATACAATTAGTGAAAGTTAGCTACTGATAGGAGATAACCTGAACAGGGCAAGAAAGACAGCCATCTGTCACTCTTGAATTGCACATATTTTAGTAGAAAATAGTGAATCAGAATGGGCAAAGCTAAAAAAAAAAAAGAAAAGAAAACTGAAGTGAAAGGAAAGATAATGCAATGAAACAAATGAGAAAATCCACTAGACAGGAAGTTTTATCCAGTAATCAAACAGCTGTAATTCAGAAAGTCAAGATTTGATCACAGCTACAATTATTAATTTTGAAAAGGGACAGGATGGCAAAGAAATTTCCAAAGATGGGAAACTGACCTGTGGATATTCGTTAAGTAGAAGGCTAGATAACTATGGTTTCTTTCTGGAAGAAAAAATCCAGTTTAGCCATTCCATGCAGAAAGAATGAAGGATGCTGAAGTGGCAAGAGAATATATCATTGCTAGGAAAGCTAAGAAACAAATTTTGTGCTTCAATATTAAACGAAATAAATAATAATGAAAAAAAAACACAGATAGGAATATAATATAGTTGCAGATTTTAGACCTGGTAACTACCAAGGAGGCCAAGTTCAAACTTCCTTTATCCTTGCTAGCTTTTCTCCTATCTAACTCATTAGCTATTTGTAAAGAATTAACAAGGTTTTACTGGGTAGGCTAGCTATTCTGGAACTGTGTATTACTGATACTCAACTATTCTGGGATTTTCATTTAGATAAAGCTGAGAAGAGTTTAGTTTGTACTTAGAAAGGAATTTTGTGCTGTCTAATAACTTCAAACAACTATTTTAGCTCACCAGTTCTGTCCCAAGCTAAGTTAAACAAAACAAAGAGAAAAATAAACTGAATATAGACCTTTGTAGTACTAGACATTTATACAGTTAGATTACTTAATGCAGTGTTTCTCAACTGCTGGGCCATGGCCTGGTACTGGGCACTGGCATCAATTATACCAGGCCATGAGCAGTTGAGAAACACTGCAGTCTAGATGTTAAGTGATTAGTCTCTAAATTAGAATAAAAAAAAAATTGTAGGTACCACATGCTAACAGTTTGTGCTGTACAGTTCAGAAGTAGAGCAATTCCCAACCCATAGCTAAAGTAATATTAACTAAGACACTTAGCTAATTATTTTACTGCCAATATGGGTGATACTGACTTAAAATGAGCAGGCAGTCTTTGCAAGTAAATTGTGTGGGAGGGGGAGGTGGATGGCCTAATGGTTAAAGTGTTTGCCTTACAAACAGAAGGTGCAGGGTTTGAGTCTCACAAGAGATAATTGGCTAGGCTTAAAAATGGCTCACAAGGGCAGTTAGCCTAGTACTAATCTATGAACCTATGAACCTATGTGTGTGTGTGAATTAACGCATATTTCATTTTGCGATTCTTATTCTTCACATTGATAGCTTTAGTGTAAGACACCTCCCAACTGCCTCTGAAATTTTGCTTTTAATTTTGATCTGCTCTTTCTAAATTCACTGATAACTTGAGGGAAAGAAAGTGGTGGATTATTCTGTACAAATAATGACGTGATAAAATTTACATATTTCTTTTACCTATTTCTTTTACCTTGGGAAATACTTATTAATCTATGTACTCATACTTCTCGAATGAAAGGAGGAACTCTTCTTTTTTTGTGTTTTACAAAGTCAATGTTCTTCACCTTTACACTTTGAAAGGGTCTGTCACATATTCTTTATGATATTTATTCATCAGAATGACCTTTTATAATTATAAAGTAACACGTTTTACCTGTCCTTTTTAGTTCCTAGTATAAGTTGTTAGCTGCTAGGTGTTCCACATTTTCTGACTGGAAGATTGAGAGCTGTGGATGTACTCGTTCCTTATCAGATTTTTAAATGTAGTTACTAATCTCTTAAGGTTGTCCCTGGTTATTACTGTATTTGTTCTGCTCCTGGTGCTTGAGAGATCAACAGCTATAGTTAGGAATATTGCTATACAGTTTCAGAGAGTGAGAGGAAGAGACTGTTTGTGTGTGTGTGTGTGTGTGTGTGTGTGTGTGTGTGTGTGTGTGTGTGTGTGTGTGTGTGTGTGTGTGTGTATGTGTGTGAGAGAGGATCAGAAGAGAGTGAGAGCGATGTGTGAGTGAATGGATGTATGAATAAGAAAGTTGGTGTGTGAGAGAGAGATCGGAAGAGAGTGAGATTGATGTGTGAGTGACAGTGGTGTAGCTAAGGGGAACAATAGGCAAGGGCGCCTGAACCATAGAGTGAGGGTGGAGCAACCTCCCACACTGTTACAGCTGCAAGACCATGGTGGCAGCGCCTTCTATGGTCCCATACATCTATACGTGCATGTGTTCCTGTGGCCCGCACAATTTTAAAATACATTACATATGTTGCCCAAGTGTTTTTGCTTTTTCCAGGTAAGAAGATTTGCTGGGGGGTTTATGCTGAAGTTTTGTTTTTTTTGCTGTGTGTGTGTGTGTGTGTGTGTGTGTGTGTGTGTGGTGTGTAAAATGCCCCAATTAGGTATATTTGGTGGTTAGTGTTACTCAGGCTCAAACCCTGTACCTTAGGTACAAGAAATAAAAGCCTGAATTCCCTACCCATACCACCGATCGTGATTCAAGGAGTTGAGTCCATAGCTTTTAACTGTCCAGATTTTCACAGAATATTTGGCTCATATTTTTGGTCTGTTCCTCTTAAAGTTTGTGGTTTTCTGGCAAGTTAGTGAGAACTGAATTCACTAAATAATGATAGCCCTTTAAGATTCAGTCTTCCTATCTTTCAGGAAACACATGGTAACACAAAACACTTTATTCTAACAACTTTTTAAGATTATACAAGCAATGTTTAAAATATGTCCCTGGTTTTGGGCCTTTGTTTCCCCCCTATAAATTTTGGCTTTTTCCAGATTTCTTGTGCTGCAAAGTTGAGAGATTTAGTTGAGTGTCAAGTGGATTTTACAAGGATCTGAGATCTTCAGGGGAAGAGAAGTTTAGTGCTGAGTATGCCATCTTTATGTGCATTGTTAGAAGCATAACAGGTAGTGTACTTGCTTTTTATGCAGAAGGCTGTGGGTTCTACTCCCACAGTATGTAAATGGATTGCTGCCACTGTACTGTGTTTTACTTTAAAGGGTGTGAATGCTGTAGTCCTGTAAATGTCCTCCTTTGGAGGAGATACCTAATAACTATGAACCTGTTATCAGATTGTCATGCAGTCCTTATTACAATATTGCCAGCTTATCATTTTTTAATGTAACATAGGCAATTTATTCTTCAGGGGCAGCAGACACTTTATATTTCATTGTTTTAGCTACAAATAAAGGTGTTTACTCGCAGCAACTTCTTCATTAGTAACTCTTAAAGTGCTGCATTTTTACATTCAAAATGTTGGTTACTGTTGGAACTAGTGTTTAGAATTGAGAGATTCATACATTTACCTTTATTAAATTGGAAACTTTGCATATATAGCTTCATTGGTTCATAGGCATGTACTAAGCTAATGGCCCTGGAGCCTTTACAAGCCTACCCCATAGAAGTGCCCTAGCATCACGGCGCCCGACTTTAGTTCCCAATGCCTCTATCAAGTAGAGCCACTGGAGTGATCCCCACAGTGAACTTTGTATTTCCCATCCACTCATCAAGATTTCTCTTGAAGAGGGCCAGTGAGGTGCTCTGCTTGACATGTATGGGAAGTCTCTTCCAGAGCATGGGCAGTCTCTGGGTTATGAACCTGTCCCTCCAGCATGTTCTGTTATTTGTGGTAATGAGGTTGAGATCTCTGGAGCATGTGGTGCGGAGGGATTGGGATTTCCTTAGATGTAGCATTTCTAACAGAGCTGGGTCAGAAAAGGCTTTGTAAGTCAAGCAGAGATTGCCTCTAAGTATACGATATGCGACAGAGAATAGCTGGAGTTGTTTTAGTCTGTCCGTGTAGGACATGTGTTTATGGCCTAGGATCCTCTTCATGAGGTACTTTTGTGGCCTTTCCAGCTGTTGCATGTGTCTAGTGAAGTACATGCCAACTGGGGCATTATACTCGATGACTGGCCTAATGAGGGAAGAGTAGAGAGAGATGATGACCTCTTTCTTCCTGGATGCAAAACCCTTGGTAATGAGATGTGCCACACAGAAACACTTTCTGACCACAGTGGCAATGTGGTGGTCGAAGGAGAGATTGCTGTTAACCTGTGTCCCCAGATCTCTTATAACTCCTTCAGTGTTCAGTGGGCTCCCATGAATGTGGTAATTAGTAGGAACTAAATTTTTCCCAAAGGAGATGACGATGCATTTTTTGGCATTAAGCTTAAGGCCATGGTTTTGACACCAGTAATTGGTCTCAGTGAGGCCTTTCTGTATGATGTCTACATCACATGGGGATTTAATAATGTCTCCAAGCTTGCAGTTGTCTGCGAAATTGGTCAGTCAGAGTCCCTCTGTGTTGACCTGGATTTATGAGAAGTAGATTCCAAACAGGAAAGGACCCAGGACCGATCCCTGTGGGACTCCACTAATGACTGATCAGCAGTCTGACTTGGAGTCTGCTACTTTCAGACTGTGGGTTCTATCTGTGAGCCAATTTGCAACCCACCTAGTGTTATAGGGGTTGATGCTTAGTTTGGTGAGTTTATCAATAATTCCTGAGTGGGGAATGGTAGCAAAAGCCTTGGCCAGATCAAGGTAGGCTGTATGAATTGCCTTGACCTCATCCACAGCTGTGGTGACTGACTCAAAGAAGTCAACCAGGTTGGGCAGGCATGATATACCTTTCACAAAACCAAACTGAGTGGGATCTAGAGTTTGGAGATTCCCTATATCATTTTAATTAGGTCCATGATGATGCACTCCATAGCTTTACATATCAGACTCATCAGACTAATGGGATGGTAATTCCCAGGGTCTGTATTCGCTCCCCCTTTATGGAGAGGGATGACTGTAGCAGTGCGCCATTTGGTAGGGACAAAGCCTGAGGTGAGGCTTTGATTGAACAGGGCACAGAGATGTGATGTCAGTTCACTTTGTAGTTCATGTAGAACACATCCAGGGATATTGTAGGTCTCATAGAAGCTGTATTCTTGGCCTTGGACAATGCAGCTTTAACCTGTGCTTCAGTATTGTTGGGTGCCTGGCATTCTGCCGATATTATGATTGGGCCTTTGGGGGTAAAGTTGGCAGTGAATCTGTTGGCCAGTATGTTGGCAATATCTGTTGGCTCAGTAAAGGTGGCACCATTGTGCAGTAACTCAGAGCAAACTTGAGTATTGCCATGGAGATTCTTGATATAACTATAGAAGGCTTTGTGATTGTTTTTAGTGTCTGCCACAATTCTGCCTTCATAGCTGGCTTTAGAGGTTTGGATGATGGATGTCAACTTTTTGTTGAGGCTAATAAGGGAGTTTTTCCAGTCTTGGGACTTCACCTTTTACTGCAACAGTTTCTTCCTTTTATTGTAGGTTTATTAATGGCAGGGGACCACCAGATTGGCTTTCTTTTTTTGGAGGAGTGCGTCTTGGTTCTGTTGGGTATGGCTAGTTCCATGCATTTATGTATGTGTTCTTACAGTGCATTGGTGTATGATTCGGCAGTCATGCATCTATTTTCCATTGACACGGGTGTCATGAAGTTAGCAACCTCTGTTTTTAGGAGCCCAAAGTCAGCTTTGGAGAAGTTTTTCATGGTGGTTTCCTTTGCAGGGGGTATGGGTGAGATGTGGATTTCCATGGTGATTAGTTTGTGTTCAGATTTAACCAGGGAAGTCTTGACTATTGGTGTAGAGCAACGGTCATCCATGTTAGTAATAACCAGGTCAAGGATGTTGCTTTCTCTAGTGGGGGATATTATTCGTGTGTGTATGTGATAAGTGTTTTGCTGAGAATTTGACACCATCCTGCTTTGAAAACATATTTATGAGTAAATTTGTTGGGACCGAGCCCTTGTCTTATAAAAAAAGAATTTAACTGGCCATGGCCTCACAAAGGTTGAGAACCACTGACTTAATAGAAATAATAAACAGATTAGCAAAACACATGGACACTGGATAATTACTGAATCCTAGTTCAGGCTTAATAATAATAATACATATCAAGCTATAATGTCTTTTTAGACAATAGAATTTCTGGCCATGGAAGGGGAGGACTTGGATATTTACCTAAACAATAAATGCAAGGGAGGTTAAACTTATTCAGGATCTACAGTGCAATGGTTATCATCGAGTCAAGCACCTTGGATCCCTGTAATATTATGGAATGCTCATACAAGCCAATGTCAAAATACTGAGCCAAAAGCTCAAGCTCATTTAATATCAAACCTGAACAAATAACAAAAACACCCATTTTTTGCAGGGTGCCAACCCTCCCTGCACCCCCACACCTCCTTCGAACTATATATACCAACTCTGAGACTTCAACACTGTAAGGAAAGGAGCAATATTCCAAATCCTGCTCTGCTACGATCCTGAACAATACAAGTTCTGCTCTCTTTGTATGTGAGCTTGACCATTTTAGCTTGATATTTTGACATTCACTCATATGAGCATTCAATAATATGACAAGAAACACCTATGCTATTTGTAGCTTCACATAAACTAAAGAACATGTAGCTCAGAACTGCAATAGATAAGAGCTGCCACATCTATGAACCTTCATTTACAGTTATTACAAATAAGAGTGAAATCTGTAATTGTCTGTATTTTTGGTGAAAAAAAATATAAAACAGTATTAGAAAAACACAAATCCACAAAGTCCAAGGTAAAAATCACAAAATTAGGCACAAGGTACAGAACAAAATGAGTCTACCCTACTTTCTTGACTCCCTACCACTACTTCTGGATTTTTCAACAATGTTGGGTAACTGGTTCTCCTTCTACTAGTAACATAGTGTTCCTGACTCTCTACTAATATTTCCAGGTATCCCCTCTCAGTATTTCTAACTCCTGTAAGAATTTTTCATTTTCCGTTGTCAATGTAGGAACCCTAATCATCTGACTTTTAATAAGGTTCATTTTCTGCCAAAATGGATGGTCATTATCAAAATGTAACAGACTATTGGAGTAGGTGGGTTTTCTATAAATGGCTGACTTCAAACATCCCTCAGGTCTATTCTTGTATAAATACACATCTAAATAGTTAACCATCTCTGTGTCTATTGTGCTAGTGAATTTAAAAAATATAGTTGTGGTGTTGATGTAGTTAACAAATTCCAAACATTCTTCTTTACTACCATTCCATAACACCAAAATATCATCTAAAAATCTATAATACTTATAGATCATATTTTTAAATTCTGAATCGAGCACAAATTTAGTTTCCCAGTACCAGAGTACGATGTTTGCAAAAACCAATGCCACTATTGCTCCCATCGCTACCCCACGGGTTTGTTTAAAATATTCCCCTTGAAACCATACAAAATTGTTACCAAGTACCAATTCCATCAGCATAGTGAACACAAAAATCGAATCATCAGATAATTTTGTACCCTCTCTTAATGCTTTCTGAAACATTTCCATGCCTTCATTGTGGGGAATACATAGATACAAATTCTTAACATCAATGCTTAGGAACAAAATATGTTCCTTAAATTCAGAAACTGCCAAACTTTTTAGAAGATGCTATGAATCCTTGAGCACATATTCCTTCCCCTCAAAACATTTTTTTAGATGGAAGTCAACCATTTTTGCTAGGGGCTCAGTCTTACTTTCCCTCTCTGCCACTATTGGTCTCATTGGTGGGTCAACCAAAGATTTATGGATTTTCAGAATCCCAAAAAAGCAAGGGACTCAGAAATTTAACTCTCAAAAAATGTATTTCTTCATCACAAAAACTGTACTCCTGGAATAGTTCTTCCAAAATCAAATCCAATCTTTTATAAAAAATGTTGATTTCATTTAAAGAGGCAGGACTAAAAAAATCACCATCATTCAAATATTGTAGCATCCTACTAGTGTAATCGTGTTGCCCCATAATCACCACCCCTCCCCCTTTGTCAGGTTTCATGATACGAATGCGTTGGTTATTCATCAATTCTTTTAATACTCAAGTTTTCTCATTAGTCAAATTATCACAGACCCTTCCTTTCTTTTTACTAAATAAATTCCTAATCTCAATTTCTGTCAGTTTTTCAAACATCGCCACCAGGGGAGTAATGGGGGATTATAGGTGCTCTTTCTGCTAAGTATATTTTTATTTTTATTCTTATTCCTAGATTCCTCCCCTTTTTTATTTCTCTCCATCACCAGGTTCAAATTTATTGCCCTGGCAAAAAGTTTTAAATCAAATATAATGTCAACTCCATAATGTTGCCCTCTGGGAACAAAGGTAAATCCCTTTGATAGCAACTCACCATGAAAATCTTCCAATGTTTCATCAGTATAGTTAAAAATTTTTAACCCCTTATATTCCCTAACTGAAACATTTTATTCAATAGTTTCAGGTAAATCAAAACTCATTCCAGCTTCTTCACTGTCATTATTTTCAGAGTTAGTCAGGTTAACTTCCATTAATTCAATAAAGTTAACATCAGCATTTCCATTTAAACACATTTCTTTCATCCCCCCACAGACTGTATCTGTCACATTGTTAACTTGAGATATTTCCTCGAACATTTTTTCATCTATCAGTATTGAGTCTTTTACTGAGTTTTACTTAAAAGCAGTACAGTTATCAATAGAACATACATCATTATTGGTCCCAATATGACCACTTACCATTGGTGGTATCATATCAAAATTAGTATAATTATCCACTGAGTATATAACATTATTAGTCCCAGTATGGACACTTACTGCTGGTGGCATCTTGGAGGGCCCCCTATCCACCTCCCTTGGCCCCCCTGTTGACCTCGATACCCCCCACAGTTCTGTCCATTGCCTGTTGGGGCCCATTGTCCATTTTTGCTTTTCAATCTTGCTGACCATCTCGGATTTTGTCTAAAATCCTGTCCCATATCATTATTGGAGTCTCTAAACACCTCTCTCTGTTCTTCATCTCCATCAAACATCATTTTGGTCACTAGTTCTTCTGACTACGTAAAGGAAACTCTGGGTTGTACCTTAGGGCTTGGAGTAGGATATGCCCTCTTGTGAGCATAGTCCTCTTCGTCTCTCCTCAACTTCTTATTTTTTCTTGTTTTTATTATTTTCTCATGCTGTTCCACATGCATGAAAATGCTATGATACAAGCCTTTGTTCATGCCAGACACTTCATGCTCCAAAAACTCTCCCTGTAAATAAATGATTTCTTCCCTAAGTGCCACCAGCTGCCGTTGATTTTCACAAATCAGGAGACACATGTAATCCATCCCTGTACAGTCAAACAGCTCTAGCAGTTCTTGGTGTAAAACAGAACTGCTCACAAGGTTGTTCGGATAATTCCATATGCGTAGCCCCTTAGGTACCCTTCGTACCTTAATACAATCTTCAAAGAATGCAATATCCAGCTGCAAACCACTACATTTCTTTAAGGCTTTCTCAAGCCAGTAAATTTTTTGTTTCAGGGCCACCACCGGTTTATTATCATTAGCTACTCCCCCCGGGCGCTACTTAATGTTCTTAGCTCTCTGTTTAGCCAGCACAAAAAGTCGCCATTATTCATTGGACAAGACACTGAGGGTGTATTATGGTCAGTCTGATCCTTCCTACTCCTCTCATCACCACCAATGTTCATCATTCCATCTAACACCCTCGAATAGGGTGTCCCTTTTTCATTAGTTTTGTTAGTCACTGAGCCAGATATTCCACTCGTACTAGATAAATTGTCTTTTACTTTTGTCAAATCCTTCATGTTATTACACACCAAGTCTACTTTGGCGTTTGTTTGATTTATTAACTCTAACAATTGTGTTAGAGTCACCATATCTTCATTCTGCAAACGTCCCATATTTAAAACTTGGCCACAGCTCAAACTCTACCGAGTAACAGTATAGAAACAAGTAGCGAGGTATAAGCAGTTAAAATTTCCCAGTTCAAACACAATACATGTCCGCAAATATCTGCTTGCACTCCTTACCCGCAACTATTCCTTGTACCAACACGTCAAGTAGAAAAACACAAATCCACAAAGTTGAAGGTAAAAAAATCACAAAATTAGGCACAAGGTACAGTTCCAAAATAAGGCCACACAACGGTTCCAGGAAAGGCTGTATGAGCGCTTTTGTTCCTTTATTCACAATAAAACATGGAACTTCATCAGATACAATTAGTGGCATAATTTCCCCCTTCATTAAATGCTGTTTTTACAAATCATGTGATTTTTCATTCATTTAAAAAAAACATTTTATACTTCCTTCCTAAGAACTTCATACTTATTTAAACCTATAACCCTGCTACTTCACATTTAATAAAATATATACATACTGTACACACAAAAAACCTAAAAACATCATACACAATTTTATACATTGTTATATAAATAACTGAAAAAGTGACAGAAATTGAGATTAGGAATTTATTTAGTAAAAAGAAAGGAAGAGTCTGGAGCATTTCTCCCCGGGCCTCCGCTGAAAACAGGCTCTGTGGAACCTAGTCGGACATTCCCGGTCAACAAATGTTAAATAAATAAAAAATAAATAAATAAAAAAAAAGAGTTTGTGATAATTTGACTAAAGAGGAAAATCGAGTATTAAAAGAATTGATGAATAACCAACACATTCATATCATGAAACCTGACAAAGGGGGAGGTGTGGTGATTATGGGGCAACATGATTACACTAGTAGGATGCTAAGATATTTGAATGATGGTGAATTTTTTAGTCCTGCCTCTTTAAATGTAATCAAACATTTTTTATAAAAGATTGGATTTGATTTTGGAAGACCTATTCCAGGAGTACAGTTTTTGTGATGAAGAAATACATTTTATGAGATTTAAATTTCCGAGAGTTCCTTGATTTTTTGGGATTCCGAAAATCCATAAATCTTTGGTTGACCCACCAATGAGACCAATAGTGGCAGGGAGGGGAAGTAAGACTGAGCCCCTAGCAAAAATGGTTGACTTCCATCTAAAAAAAAATTTTTGAGGGGAAGGAACATGTGCTCAAGGATTCATGGCACCTTCTAAAAAGTTTGGCAGTTATTGAATTTAAGGAAAATATTTTGTTCCTAAGCATTGATGTTAAGGATTTGTATCTAAGTATTCCCCACGATGAAGGCATGGAAATGTTTCAGAAAGCATTAAGAGATAGTACAAAATTATCTGATGATTCGATTTTTGTGTTGACTACGCTGATGGAATTGGTACTTGGTAACAATTTTGTATGGTTTCAAGGGGAATATTTTAAACAAACCTGTGGGGTAGCGATGGGAGCAATAGTGGCACTGTTTTTTGCAAACATCGTACTCTGGTACTGGGAAACTAAATTTGTCCTAGATTCAGAATTTAAAAATATGATCTATAAGTATTATAGATTTTTAGATGATATTTTGGTGTTATGGAATGGTAGTAAAGAAGAATGTTTGGAATTTGTTAACTACATCAACACCATGACTAATTTTCTAAAATTCACTAGCACAATAGACACAGAGATGGTTAACTATTTAGATGTGCATTTATACAAAAATAGACCTGAGGGATATTTGGAGTCAGCCATTTATAGAAAATCCACCTACTCCAATAGTCTGTTACATTTTGAGAGTGACCATCCATTTTGGCAGAAAAGGAACCTTATTAAAAGTCAGATGATTAGGATTTCTAGATTGACAATGGAAAATGAAACATTCTTACAGGAGTTAGAAATACTGAAAAAAAATTTAAGTGAGAGGGCATACCTGGAAATATTAGTAGAGAGTCAGGAACACTATGTTACTAGTATAAGAAGGACCAGTTACCCACCATTGTTGAAAAATCCAGAAGTAGTGGTAGGGAGTAAAAAAAGTAGGGTAGACTCATTTTGTTGTATTATGACTTTTAATGAATGTTCATCAGAGATTAAAAAGATAATGGAAAAAACCTGGACAGTTGTTTTTGGAGCATTTGGACTCTTTGATTAAGTGGGGGTACAGCCGAAGATAGTATATAGAAAAGGACACAACATAAAATCCTTGTTTGAAAAGAGGAAAGAAAATTGTGAAGGATTAATTTTGGGGAAGATGACCAAATGTGGGGTATGCAAAGAGTGTAGGTTCATTTACGAAACCAAAAAGATAGTGATAGAAGGTTACAAAAGGGTTATTCCGATTAAAGGGAACTATAATTGTAAGACAAAGGGAGTGGTTTATGCTGCCCTATGCCAAACATGTAACGCCTATTATATAGGTAAAACTGAGAATGAGTTGAGGAAAAGAATCTACCAACATAATTATGCCATTCGTAGATGTGATGACACCAATGCTTTGTTTAGACATTCTTCTGTGTGTGATGAATTTAAGAAATTTTGATTCTGTGTTCTGGAAAAGGTAATAAGGCAGGAGAGAGGGGGTAACTGGTCTAATTTCCTAGAATACAGGGAAGCTTATTGGCAGGTTCTTTTAAATTCTACTAGAGAACCTGGTTTAAATGATATAATTTCTATTAGTAGTGTATTAAAAATGAGAGCGGATAAGATTTAAAATAAAATAAAATAATTTAAATAAAGTATTTATTAGGAGTGAGGACAGAATGAATTTTTATGATATTTTGTATTGATATTTATATAATATTTAAATGATATTTATAATATTTATATAACAATCTGTAAAATTGTGTACAAAGTTTTTAGGTTTCTTTGTGTGTATAGTATGTATATATTTTATTAAATGTGAAGTAGCGGGGTCATAGGTTTAAATAAGTATGAAGTTCTTAGGAAGGAAGTATAAAATGTTTTTTTTAATGAATGAGAAGTCACATGATTTGTAAAAACAGTATTTAATGAAGGGGAAATGATGTAACTAATTGTATCTGATGAAGTTCCATGTTTTATTGTGAATAAAGGAACAAAAGCGCTCATACAGCCTTTCCTGAAACCGTTGTGTGGCCTTATTTTGGAACTGTACCTTGTGCCTAATTTTGTGATCAAACAATATTAATAACCTCCTCCTAATGCTTTTGTAGACAACACTTATTTTGTTAAGTCAGTTGTTCATCACAGTTCCACAACCATTGCAAAGCAAATAGCACATAACCAAGTTAATGTGGTGGTTCTCACTGAGGTGATTTACAGGGTTGCATTATTCTTTGTTCTTGAACTTGACTGTTTAACAATACAGATTCTGTAATGTGTGTTTTTATTACAAAATATGGATTTATTTTATGAGCCTTGTGAGGCTGTTAATTTGTTGGTTAATTACATGTGATAACAAACCCTTCACCTCCTTATATTCAAGTTTTTAAGTAACCAATACACCCAAGTTCCTTTAGGGGGAGATGATTTTCTCATGTTCAAGTTTGCTTAAGTGCTTTTACACAAGTTAGATGAAAAACAGATCAATGTAAATAGCAAGTGAGATTATATAATAAAACTCTCACCACTAAGAGAAATAAATCTAAAGAAATATTTAAAGACATCAATGTAAAATAACAGATTGCGTCAGAGGTGAAAGGTAGTAGTGAAGCAGTTTCTTTCCATTACCTTGACAGACACTGAAAGTTCAAATCATTTTCAATTTATAGTCTCAGAAATATTGGAAATCTGCATAAACTGCATCCTGATACTGAGAACGGCAACACAGCCAACTCCAAATCAGGCTAGTAGCTGAAACAACAGCAAAACAAAGCAGGTTGAATGACAGTTATGTAACAGTATAACGATACATACTTGCTCTCAGAAATCACAGTCCATGCAACTAAACTGCAGCTACACAAGACAGAAGTTAATCCAAGCACATGGAGAAGCAAGCAGACAGTGCCACTAATAGATATACCCACCAAATAAAAACAACAGGCGATCATGGGATATGCTGACAAAGCTTGCAGTGATGAATCATTCTGCCGAATATTTTTCCCCATGCTTCTTTTGAAACTATACAGCTAATCAAATGTACACAATTTAAAAGAAGATCACAAAAATAAATTGTCTCTTGGGGGGGTGGGGGGGTGACTCACCCTTACTTAGACAAGCTAAAAATGAGATCACAATGACATGAAGAGCAAAAATACTATTTCAACTACACGTTTTCCATTCCACACTTTCCCGCTTATCAGAGTGATTAAAATTAATTCAGTTACACAACATATTGTGAGACCACTTAGCGCTTCATTTGCTTACTTAAGAGGACTTAAGCAGAATCCAACAGAACTGTAGTTAACACACAGCGACTATCAGAATGCAAATTTTTGCTGATTTAACTCAAAAATTAAAAATAAAAAAAAAAACTGAGAACAGAAACAATAAAACAAAGTTACATTCAAAATTCTGTTAATAGCTGCAAAATTAGCTAAGAATTGATAGAGCTTAGTTAGCCAAGACATCCAATTAGCTGAAATTCAACCACAGCTCATATGAAATTGAGCTAGTAATGTGATACCAGTTATAGTAAATACAGTTTTATGCGCATTGCATCTTCGGAGTGATAGACAGTTTTTTTTTCAAATATTTTGTCATCTAATGTTTCATTATCTACATCTGTGAACCTTTCTCTGATGCATGCTTTACTGAAAGGTGCTACGTGATTAAAGGTATTAGAGCCTAATGGATTCAGAAACGCTATCTGAAATTAATAATTTGAAACTGGCTGTTGCTTGTCCCTGCTTAACATATACTGTAAGTCAATTACTTTGTTAGCAGATGTCAGTAATTTTACTGGAATCTGCAATTTTTTTTTAATTTTAGTGAACACTTAGTTTATGTGATGAACTGCAAGAAACTGCAGATTTTACACACAGATCAGTGGACACTGCAGAAACCACAGATTATTGTGCAAATTTCTGGCATCCTTGCTCACACATTATTATATCAAGACCTCTTCACATTTAATGAGTTTCCCTCATACCAAGGCATTCTCTGTGCTACGTACAATAATGAACATGTAAGATACCAGTATCAGAAAGCAATGCCACCTCAAAAACAGGGATACCTCACTGCACATCATTTGCCCAAGGATTTTAAGAAGGAAGGATAAAGAGAGGAGCAGATATGGTTTAGCTACCACAATGGAAGGTAGAGAGGGGATCACAGATGACCTAGCTACTGTCATGGAGATTACAGAGGATTAAAGATAATCTAGTTTTTGTTATGGAGATTACAGAGGATTAACGATGACCTAGCTACTGCCTTGGAGGTTATAGAGGATTAAAGATGACCTAGCTTCTGCCATGGAGATTATAGAGGATTACAGATGATCTTGATATTGTCACTGAAAATAGGGAGGACCACAAATGATGTAGCTACACAGCCAGTGAAAATAAGTAGCATAAATGAATTAAGGTGGAAATCATTCACATATAATCTAGCTATTATGATGAAGAATAAAGAGGTGCTCAGTTGATTTAACAACTGCTATGGGTAGTACAGTGAAGTACAGATACTCTTGCTACAGTGATGGAGACTAGAGAGGAGCACAGTTAGATTAGCTGTAGACACACTGATTACAGAGGAGCACAGATTATACAGAAACTGTGATAGAGGGTACAGAGGAGCATGGATGTTCCAACTACTGCCATGGAGAATGGGAAGAGCATGGATTATCAAGCTACTATCTCTGAGAGTAGGGAGCAGCACAGATGGTCTAGCTGCTTTCATGGAGACTGTGGATTATATATACAATAAGACATGTTTATGTACACCTATTACTAAGATAATCACATTGGTTCATGGGAAAGGATTAGTCAATTAGTCAGTGGTAGCTGGTGATGTCAAATCAAAGGGGAGCTGCAGGAGACAGTTGAATGGGTGGGGCCAATGGGGAGGGGTGTAGCTAACTAGAAAGGGGCAGGGCTATGCACAAACCCACAAAAACTGGGACTTTAATTAAATACGCTACCCTGGGTGCCAAACTATCATTATGAGAGTCCAATCAAGAAAAAATTAAGTGGAGAAGAAAAAAAAAATATTTCAATGCATTGGCTACATGACAGCATAATTAATATCTAGATGGAAACAAAAAGGTTGCGAGGCAAGAAAAAATAAATTACTTTTTAAATACATTACTGGAATACCAGTCAAAATCAAGTATAAAAAAAACAAGCAGCATTCAACTCAAACCACTTCTCTTTGCACTGCAGTTCTAATTATAATTTATATTTAGCTTTACAAAAGTGCCAAGTAACATGCTGAAAGTAGCTATCTCTTTGATACCCCCACTTGGAAAAAATGTTTCTTATCCAAAAAAGACCTGCTGCCTGACAACGACTATACTTGTTTCATAGGGAAAACATGATCAAAGTAAAAAAATTAACAGCAAACAAGAAACAAGCTCAAGATAAATTGCTTAAAGGATTACTGCACAGGTTATGGACCACACATGATAAATTGGCATTTTGTTTAGTTTATGGGTAAAGCCTGCAAAGATGACTGCAAGTCTCCAACAAATGTAATGAGCTTCTGAAAATACTGTAATCCTGTCCTTTATTACAAATACTGTCATATGCATTTCAATATCTAAGTCTTATACATTATCTAGTTATGTAAATATTCTCTGCATGGCAACAACAAAAAGGCTTTCAATGTTGGTAAATTTTAACAGTATGCTTATTAAAGCTTACTTGCATCTTACAATCTTAGACAAGCTTACCTGATGGTCATTAAACATTGCTACTTAAACACAGAGCAACAGCACTGCAGCAACATGCATTTTCTGAATAATAAGAAGCAAAAAAGCATAAATTAATTACTTACCCCCTCTGAGGTCTTCACTGATTTCCACTGATTGCCTCTTTGGTTTCTTTGCATTCCACCTGGTTTATACCCCTTGTGCTATCTCCCTCCCCCAATACAAAGTATATAATAGAATCCTGCTGTGCATGGAGCCATCTTTAAATTTCTAGTCTCCCACCAGGACACAAGTGCTCTTCAGCAATTACATTCTGCTTGCCGGTAAGCCATTAGACCTCAGGAATTTGTTTAAAGTGTTCAGATTTGTAAAGTAATACTTACTTTTTGCTGTATTTGGATCTATACAACTAGTATTCATTTTTCTGATTCCTGACTACTGATCTGCTTATTTGTTTATTTAACTGATTGATTCTGTCATTCAGGAATTGTGTTTTTACTGACACTACCACTGCAGCTATGTTGTCTCTATGCTACTAAAACTGCTGTTATAACTGTAATGTACATCTAATTGACCTAGTCTTGGAGTTAGAAACAATATTTACTGATTTAGCACTACAGTTGTCTCTGCTATTGCTTCAGCAGTGCTGTTGTGTTCATCTTCTTTTTTCTTGTATGCACAGGATAATTGGCTGATAAATGTATTGTGCATGATTTATTAACCTGTTTCCAAACTAAGTTATGGCACTGTGATGTGGTTACTGTTGAACCACTCTCAAACTGTAGCAGTAGCATCCATTCTCCTGCTTTATCCACACTATCCTCAGATTTGTATCTTTTACACCCTCCTATCTCCTCATTACTTCCTTTGATCTGTCTTTGTCTCCTTCTACTAGCTTCATCCTCTCTTTTTTTTCTCTCTCTCTCTTCAGAGCACACTTAAGCAAATCTGCAGTCTGCGGCTACCACTCCACCCTTATAGTATAAGAAGGAATCAGTACTGCAAACTAAACAAGGATATACATTTTGAGCCTCAAGAATAGGGTCAGTCCACCCAGGCATTCTACTTGTATGTTTTATGAAAGTGAAGCTATTACATTAGCAGTATTTCTTAGTAGTTCTCAGCTTGCTAATAAAACTGACTGTTGTAGCCTTGTGTCCCCCCCCCCCCCGCTAGTACAGTAATCCTAACTGTCCAATAGGCAGTATACATTTAATTCACATCCCTGTGACTAAATTAACCATCAAACAGCCCTCTCAGTGCTTTCTGCCTTAGTTTGTATCACTTGGAGACCTACCTGTTTATTTGCATCTCTATACATTCCCCTTCATTGCTAATGTATCTCCCTACTCTAATCTGTGCACAAACTGGTTACTAATCAGCAAGTCAATGTGAAGACACACTCCCAACCTTAAAAAACTTTGCTGTCTTTTCTCTCCTTCACTTTACAGGTAGTTTGAATTATTACTTACCCCCTATGAAGCCTTCACTGATTTCCACTGATTGCCTCTCTGGTTTCCTTGCATTCCACCTGGTTTACACCCCTTGTGCTATCTCCCTCCCCCAATACAAAGTCTATATTAGAATCCTGCTGAGCATGGAGCCATCTTTAAATTTCTAGTCTCCCACCAGGACACAAGTGCTCTTCAGCAATTAAATTCTGCTTGCTGGTAAGCCATTAGACTTCAGGGATTTGTTTAAAGTGTTCAGATTTGTAAAGAAATACTTACTTTTTCAATTGTCTTGGTTGGGTCTGCCCTGCTCCATTTGCCCTCGTTAATGCTCGGGCTATCTCCACTCCCCTGCCCTGCCCCCTATTCCCTCCCACCCCACTACCTCTACACTTATAGTAATCACAGCCACACCTACAGCTCACCCTCACATCACCTCCACCAATCACTGCTCCTCAAGTCATATCACATTATACCACACCAACTTGCTCCACACAAAATACTCCCAATCACTCTCATTCCCACTAGGCATTTTTTACATCACCCACACTACTTCCCCATCCACATATAGTGCAACCCTATAATTCCTATTCAGACCCCCCACCTAGAATCAACTTAAACTTTATAACCATGACTTTCACACAACTATGTCTAGTCTGTTTTCTCATAATTCTTTACAACACCACAAGTTATCACTCTAGCAATATCCCTAAACTTAGTAGCACAACACTACATTATGCACTCTCGTATACAGACACCACACATTATAATAATATCTGCCCACAGTTATTCAAGAACTACATAACGGACCAATTCAGAACTAAACACATATGCTCTCATTCCTACTAAAAAAAACACAATACTTTCTCACACTCCTCACCAAACTCCAACATCTGTATAACCATTTTAACTCCAGGCTCACCATAAGTGGAGATATCCACCCCAACCCAGGCCCAAATCCATCCTGTCCAACAAAAACTGCTCCAACACAAATGTCAGAACATAACACCCCCACTTTCTTCATCCCTGGGCAGCAGCAAAACCAACCATCTTTTAATGCTAAATATTAATATTAGAAGTATCAAAAATAAAATACCTGAACTCCAGAATACAATATTACACTACTCCCCAAACATAGTTGTTTTAACAGACACCTGGCTAAATAAAAACATACCTAACTCAGAAGTTCTCCCTACTGACTACAATATCATTAGACAAGACATACCACTTCGTAAAGGGGGTGGAACTGCCTTACTGTACAAGTCCAACTTAACTGTTCGTCAATTACCAAACTCCTACCCCTCCCCCAATAATTGGGACATACTTATCTCACAACTTCAACTTCACCCTAAAAAGGTCATCATCACAATTGTGATCTATATTCCACCTGGTAATACACCTGCTAGCCTTGAAGACTTCTTATCATGGTGTTCTTCCACATACTCACAAGAAACCCTTATTCTGGGGGACTTCAACCTAGATTGGTTCACCTGTATATCAGAACCACCAAGTGGTCTAATAAATCTCCATGGCTACCAGCAGCTAGTCCACATTCCAACTAGATGTGATAAAAATATAAAAGGGAATCCATCCTTGACTGGGACCTAACTAACAACCCCACATTGTACCCTCACACAGGCAGTCTCCCAGACACCTTAAGTGACCACAACATAATATACTTTATACGTAGTAGAACAAGCATATGGAAAACCACTAACTATATATCCACTAGAAACAAAAAAATTCTCTCCTGAGGTCCTCAACACTTTACTCTGTAACTGTGACTGGACCCCCCTATAAACCCTCCCACTTGACCAGGCTGTAGCATATTTCAAAAAAACATATCTACAACACCTAGACACTATCACTTTGTTGGCAAAATCAAGGTTAGAACCTCTACAAACCCCTGGCTCAGTAAAGAAACCAAACAAATCCTCAGGTCCAGAGACACTGCCTGGCTTTACTATCAACAAAACAAAGAAACACAAAGCCTAACTAAGTACCAACAATTGTGCAACTGTGCAAAAAAATGCATTAGGCTGGACAAAAAATCCTACTACACAACATTGCAAACTAAATACCAGCAAAACCCATAAAAATTTTGGAAAAATGTAAATCAGCTACTAAAATCCACCCAAAAGGCTTCCCCCAAACCAACCACCCCTGACACTAAAGTTCCCATTGAAACACAATTCATCTCCCACTTAGTGAACTCAATTCTATCCTTAGTATCACAGGACAGTTCCTTCCTCACTATCCCCCCAACACAAATAACACTAATACAAGCTTTGCCCTCAAAACAATTTCCACCACTTCAATCAAAAGCATGATCTCCAAACTAAAAACCTCATCAACAGCAGCCAACCTACTCCCCAGCTATTTATTGAAACTCATAGCAGATGCTATTGCTATCCCAGTCTCCACTCTCATAAACAGATCAATTGCTGAAAACTATGTGCCCAAACTCTGGAAAATATCCTATGTTACACCCATACATAAAGGGAGGACCTCATCTGAACTTAATAACTACAGACCCATTGCTTTACTCTCCCCCCTGGTCAAAATCCTAAAAAAATGCATCCATACCCAGATGCTAAACTACCTCCTAGACAGCAACATCCTGTCACCTACTCAGCATGGTTTCAGACCTGCCCATAGTATCACTACAGCCCTCCTCTGCTTCACAGATACAGTAAATTGTCTCAGAAATGAAGGCCTACAAGTGTCAACTCTTTTTTTGGATATGTCCAAAGCATTTGACACAGTCTCACACCAAATCCTGCTAAACAAACTAAACCAGTATCATCTATCAAATTCCACTCTTACCTGGTTCCAAAGCTGCTTAACTGACAAGTACCAAGCTGTGAAATGGGAACATTCTCTCTCTCCTCAGCTGCCCATAACTATAGGAGTCCCACAGGGTTCTATCTTAGGACCACTACTATTCACAGTCTTCACAAATGACCTCTATACCTCCACAATACATGCATCTATAAGTCAGTATGCAGATGACACTACCTTAATCTGTGCTGCACAAAACATTCCCACTCTCCTGCAAACAACTCAACTAGCAGTCTCTGACACTGAAAACCTTACCAAAGCCCAACTTATCCTCAATCCATAGAAAACTCAGCTTATGATTATAACAAGTTCTAACAAAAACACTAACAGTCAATTCACTATCTACTCCACAAATGCTACTCCAATTGCTCCAGTGGCACAGGCTAAGCTATTGGGAATAACCATAGACTCCCACCTAAAATTTGATAGTCATCTCAACTTAACTATTAAAAAAGTACATGCCAAACTGGGGTCACTCTACCGTATCAAACCATTTCTTACCAACAACACAAGATCAGCCATTACTCGCTCACAACTTCTATCCACCTTACTCTATGCATCTCCCATTCTGACTAATCTCAACAAAACTGAATTAAGCAAAATGGAAGCTTGCTATAACAGAATTGCCCGCTTTGCTGCAAATTGCTCATATAGAACTCATCACTGTACTGCTTTGAGACAGCTCCACTGGCTTGAACTGCCCAACCTCCTAACCTACAATCAGCTCTGCCTCTGTCATTCTATCTATTACCTCCCCAATAAGTGTCCTGCCCTCAAAAACCTAGTACAACATCACTCAGCCAAAAGGCCTCTTAGATCATCAAGCAAACTACTATTATAAGTCACCAACAGCTACAATAGCTTTGGATATGCACTATATAGTAGTTCAGTGGCTAAAAATGGAACTCTGTCCCTACTAGCATTCAAAACACATCATTCAAAGCCCCCTTTAAAGACCTTATCAGGCAACATCTTAAGCAAAGTTGGCAGTGCCATGATTGCTCCCCAGGCTAGTGAAAGCGGATAACATATACATACTAAATCTAGAGGACTTGATAATAGTTTTCAATCTTACTCACAAATGCTGGTTAATCTACAATGTATGTACTGTACCTGTGCACTATGTATGTATTCTACCTATGTTCCAAATTTCAGCTGTACACCACAAATCTATTAATTACCTTTATTTTTTAAATTAATATTTTTTTGTTTGTTCTCTCCACTGTAACTGTTTATGTGCCACATACCACTGTAAAAACATGTCTCTTGTAATTTGTGTGTATACTGATCATATCTAAGTAACTAAATGTGTCTGTAATTTTTCTTTGTGGAGCTTTTCTCCCCGGGCCTCTGCTGAAAAAGGGTTTTTTTGGCTCAGTCAGACACCCCTAACAGATGTAAAATAAATAAACCAACAATATAAAATATGACAGAAAACCAGACTATTCTGCAAAATCAAGGACAGATGAAAACCCACTGTAGTACTTGTGTCTGCCTTGGATGGGGGGATACTTGGAAGGTTTACACTGCATAACTGCTCCTTGCCTTGCTTGGACACATCCAGAGTCACTACATGGGGGAGTGGGGTAGAACAAGCATGTCACATTTTAAAATATCTCTGGCTGTTGGTGATGGCCCTGAGTAAGAAATCTGGAAAAACCCATAAACAGAAGTTGGACAAAGGCCCATAAATAAGGACAATTTTAAATATTGTTCTTATAAACTTAGAAAGATAATAGAATAGTAGGTCTTGCATTAGTATGAATTTTCTGAAAGGTATGAAATCTGAAACTTAATGTCTGTCATTATTTTCTAACTTCAATCTTTAATGATTTGCCACTAATTTGCCACAAAACCACAATTTAATAAAAATGGACCAAAAATGTGATGCAAAAATATAAAATAGCCACACAATACAGCTGGGAACATGTCAAAAAGGGACACTTTTTTAATATTTGTACTGATAAGTTGAGCAGCTAACAAAATAAGAGAATCTACATGAATTTCTGAAATAAAAGTAATCTATAACTCTGATGATTACAATTATTTATTAATTGTAAGCCCTTCATGTTTTCTTCCAAAATTCCCATTTTGCAGAGGGATTATTAGGGGGAGAGCAACATTTTGAGCCAAAACTTGGGACAGTTGAGAGGTTTGGGTATACATAATTCTATAAAGCGATTTATTTGCAGGCATGTCTCAACCTCTTAATGCAGGAAACCTGGACAAGACCAAATATATTGAGGGAACGTACAAACAGTACTAAAAATTTCTCTTGTATAAACTTAGACAGTTGATAGAATAACAGGTCTTGCTTTAGCATGCATTTTTCTGAGGGGTATGAAGTCTGAAGCTCAATGTCTGTCATTATTTAGTGACTTCATTCCTAAATGATTTTCCAGAAAACCACAAATTTTATGAGGAATAAACCAAAAATAAGAAGCAAAAAAACTATTCATTCTGTGAATATCTGGACAGTTGAAAGGTATAGCTCAGCCGGGGCTGTCTTTGAGTTTGCTGCCTTTTTCCCCCCTCACAAAATCATGGTCAAATGTGGCCACCCCCTGCAGCCATTCCAATGTCCCATTACTTGACTATTTCATCCCATTTACCATAAACACTGTAATGTGCATACTGCTTTACTTCTACAGTGATTTGGATTTCATTTAAAAGTTTTATTTTATATTTTTCAGCACAAAACCTAATAGACATCTGCTAAACAAAGCAATGCAGTCTTACAATGAAAATAGACTTCGCATTAAAACTCCTCTGCCCTTGAAACTCACATTCATTGAAACAGCATTGAAACCCACATTCAAAGAAAATACATCTGGCCAGTGGCAGATAAAGATTAACTTTGGGCTGTTTTCAAATCATAGGCCCCTTGCACACGAAACATACATGTGTTCTTTGATACACCTTCCTGATTGTATTAAATTATATTCCTTGTATAATACAGTACAGTTGTCAAACTTGCCCAATTCAGAACATTTCCATCATAAAAGTCTATTCAAACTTCTACAATCCACCAGTATCAGTAAATATGCACAATATCTGCAGAAGTAAAAGTCATCTAAATAATTCAACATTAAAGTGATGTGTAACTAATGAAAAGGTTGATGTTAGAGCACAACTTTATATTTCATTGTTTCATCTACAAATAAAGTGCCTGTTGCTCTTGAGGAATAAATTGCCTATGTTATATTAAAAAAATGATAAGTTAGTAATATTGCAATTGGGAATGGATGGCAAATTAATAACAGGTTCATAGTTACTAGGTATCTCCGCCAAAGAGAACATTCTCAGGACTGCTGCATTCATCCACTTTAAAAGTGCCATACAGTACAGTATCAGCAATACATCTACATACTGTGGGAGTAGAACTTACATCCTTCTGCATCAAAAGCAAGTATTCAACCTGTTGTGCCACTCAGCATAAGCAGCACTAAACTTCTCTTCCCCCAAAGCTCTCAGTTCCTTGTAATATCTACTTGACACTCAACTGTATCTCTCAACTTTGCAGTACAAGAAATCTGGAAAAAGCCAAAATGTATTGGGGGGGGGACAAAAGCCCCAAAACCAGGGACACATTTTAAATATTGCTTGTATAATCTTGGAAAGTTGCTAGAATAAAATACTGTGTTACCACCACGCATTTCACTGTGAAGACTTGAACCCAGGACCCTGTATACTACAGTCACAGCAATATACCACTATGCCAAATCAGGTGTTTCTTGAAAGAGAGGAAGACTGAAACTTAAATGTCTATCATTTACTGAATTCAGTTCTCACCACAGCACTCAACCTCTTAGCACAAAATACACGGAGAAAGCCAATAATGGGGGAATACAGCCCCAAAATAGGGACAAATGTCAGATATTGATCTTATAAACTTAGAAAATTGCTAGAATAAAAGGTTTTGTGTTACCATGTACATTCTGAAGAATACGTAGTCTGAAATTCAAATGCCTGTCATTATTTAGTGAATTCAAAATCCAGAAAACCACAGATTATATGAAGAACAGAACAGAGCAAAAATATGAGGCAAAAATCTGAATAGTTTTCACAAGTGGTGGTGGGTAGGGAATTCAGGCTCTTGCTACCTGCACCCAGGGTACAGGGTTTGAGCCTGAGTTACTCTCTAGTCACCAGGTATATTTAACTGGGCCATTACACACACACACACACACACACACACACACACACACACACACACACACATCTGTGAGTGCAAAGTCATTCCTGCAGCAGCTTCATTCCACAAAGTCCCACACACATACCTACCTGTGAGTGCAAAGTCCTTCCTGCAGCATCTTCATTCCACAACATCTGAGTTTAAGTGCTCCTTCCTGCAGCAGCATTCATTTGAAATACAAGTCCCACCTTCTTTCCCATGAGAGCAGGCTCCAGCCTGCAGATGTTGCAGTCCAGCATGCTTGGAGTTCGGGAACTCACCGAGCACACATGCGCAGTGTTGCAGGACTCACTAATCAGTTTTATTTTTTTTCATTTACAGCTGGGGGCTGCATTCCTGCAGTCCAATAGCATGAACCACCCCTGCAATTAGCCTGTAGAGCATTACAAGGCTAGCCATTAAACCATATTCAGAAGTTCCACACAGCCTCAGGAGAGGCAATACAAAATAGACAGATGGAGAATCTCAGAATGCCTATCCAGTTATCTAGCTTTACCCTATTATGGCTTAAAAGGCTAGACACAGATCCCCATTGAGTAGATGTTAGAAAATGAACACAAAGACAGGACTATTAGTTTGTACTGATAAATGAGATTCTTTAGGCCACTGATCTTATAGGATAGGAATGCCTGGACTTCTCTCAAGTTGAGTGATATGTTTATTTAAATACATGCCAAAAGGGGCATTATATTCAGTAAGCGGGTCTGATGAGATATGAGTAAAGGGCGTTAATACTTCTTTGGATCAAGAGGATACTGGTACAAGGTAAAAATCCAAGTACCATCCTAACTGTGTATGTGAAATTATCCCCATACAAAATTCACTATTCCCACTAGTGAACATACTAAATTAGCTAAGAAACACCAGCACCAATAAGATCTTATTCAAAGAACTCTTCATATAAAAAAATAGTCTCCATCAACATTTTAAGTGGAATCCTATCATTTAACAGCTTGGGATATCAGATCGCCTCAGGAGTAACCAGAAAATCCTCCCTGGGTCCATGAATGTTTATATCACTAAAAGTAACTTTGAAGTGTCAATACTACAGAAGAAGGAAAAAAATAATTCAGCATTTTCCAGAATGTTCCATAGGGTCTGTATTAGATGAACGAAAGTTCATCTTAGCGAATGCTCACATGAGCGAATATTGCGGAACTCGAAATTGCAATTGTGAGATCATGGTACAGTGAGGATGGGAATATTTGCCCTTTCCTCACTGTAGTGCGATCTCAGAGTTGGAATATATATTTAGGGGTGGTGTGCAGTTTCAAGTACCTAGATATTCACTCATGTGAGCGTTCGCTAAGATGAACTTTTGTTCATCTAATATAGACCCGTTCCATAAGGGGCTTATGATAAAACTGCAGAAAGATATACTGAAGGCCACAGAAATAACAAAATCATTTTAAAGGAAAACAATGATGCATGCAATTTTAAACCTAACATACTTCACTCATTTTCTGCTTGGCTTTCTATTTAACTGCAAACATAATTCATATTCGAAGTGATATAAGTTCACATTAAAATGAGAAATTTTACTCTCTAAAGCTTGCTTTTAATGTCTTCATTTAGCCCGATGAGTGTGTTTCTAGACTCAGCATGGTTTGCTACACATTCTGGAATAAGATTCTCACCAGGATTTACTTCAAAATATTGACACTGGCAAATAAAATGCACAGGTCTGAGAGAAGGTTTCATATATCAGCATAATGAAACACTGTCTAGCAAAGAATTAAAAAAAAATCAGGGTGCCTCAGTTTCATATAGTCTGAGGTTTTTAGTTTATAAAATTTGAAGGGATAGGAAATTAATGGTCTCATGTAGCCTAATATAAATGATGTCAAACAGTTGAACAACGAGACTGTACAAAATGGGGTGAGGTGTTTTAATAAAAACAGCAGTCGATGGAAAACTATGGAAAATATGTCATAACTGTGACATTTTGAGAAAAAAATCAGGGAGCTGGCGCTTACTACAGGATTATTATGATGTGTATACTGGGGCCTATATGTAACCATATATGGGATGTGAATCTAAAACAGCAGACAGGTTTACCCCTGTGCATTTGGCTTCCTGAAAAGAAATGTCAAACTTTCTCTGCTGTTTTTGTGCAGATGTAAAGAAGCAAACAGACATCTCTCGTCACCTTTGCAAGCAATATCAGAAAATCCAAATGTAAGTTTTCTCCTATTTTATATACTTTTTATTACTGCAAATCAATGTCTTGATTATTTAAAGTAGAGCGGTAATTACAAAATAAAGCTAAATTCAAGTAATAGACTGGTTTCTAGAATATGTTTCCTTGCAGAAAAGGAAATAAAGAGAGCTGTCATTGTTTAATAATGTAGCCTGTATTACATTAATAAGTAGTTTTGTTTTGGCCAGCATTTTCCATTAGAACAAATAGTATGTATAGAAGATGACATTGAGAAATGGAGTACCATGTGGCTTACCTATTACTTGTAGAGAATGCCAGATTTTGCATATGCTCTGAACTTTTGTTTAGGCGTTTTAAACAGGGATAAAGAAAAGTTTAATCAGAGATTACATTTTCTGCATATAATGTATTGAAGAGTCAGCAGCAGGAAATTTCTGGGCTTGTGGTAACAAGAGTCTAGGCTTGAGTTAAATACCAGTATGATGTAGTCTACAAAACTACAGAAAATACTTCAGTAAATGTGAATGTAAATGCAAATATATACTGTGATTAGATCCATAAGTGAGTGCAGAGATGTTTTTGAAGCATTCATCTACCATTTCATGAATTTTAAAGAAACTATACAGTCATAATAATGTTTACAAAACTATGAAGCAAAATAGAATACTTGTATATGATATATTGGAGTTAACTTGCAGCTGTTTTTTTTTACTTGATGCCTGATTTTAGTCAAAAGCTTGAAGTAAGCATGATCACAATTATTCTTACTACCAAAGCTGTGCAGTATCAGACTTAGTATCTTTTGTCTTACTACCAAAGCTGTGCAGTATCAGAGTTAGTATCTTTTGTCTTACTACCAAAGCTGTGCGGTATCAGAGTTAGTATCTTTTGTCTTACTACCAAAGCTGTGCAGTATCAGAGTTAGTATCTTTTGTGATGTGTAGGGTGCAGAAGTTCTTGCCTCCTGTATAAAAACACAATGCGCATTGTGCACCTACCCGTTCCAGTATTCCACTGAATGATATTTCCTGATGTGAAGTCTTACTATAGAAACAAGCAAAGCATATTGGAAAATTGTTCCATTATAGAGCCAGGTAAAGTATATAGGATTACTATCTAGGTATTAATGCTGGCATTCATTTACAATCTCTACCTTTCAAATAGGCTCACAGGTAAGTATGTACTAGGCTAGCTGCCCTTGCACAACATTTTAAGCCTAGCCAATTTCCCTTTTTGTGTTCAGAATACCCCATCCCATGTGACTATAGAATGGCCTTACCCATCCCATGGTTAATAATCATGTTACCCCTAATGAGAATAACTGGGATCATACCATAGGTACTTTGAACGGACCCATGAATGGGATAAAGTGTTTAGGAGCTGCCTCTGTCCCTTAGTAGGGCAAGGGGCAGTCCTTGGGTAAATGTTCTTTTTCCCATCCATAGACCTAAGTTTTGCTTGAATAAGGGCATGAATGAACTTTGTTTTATATGGAGTCTGTTCCACAGTAGCTGTATCCTCTAAGATATATACCTGCACCTCCAAACCATTCTATTGATGCTGCAGAAGAGGTTTGGATCCCCAGACTAAGTATTTCTAATATCATTTGACTTCGGTAATGGGTCTGAGGATGCCTTGTATGCCAAACACTGCTCATCTCTTAGCAGTCTGTAGGATACTGAGTATAGTGACAGGGTTTTGAGTTGGTCCATGTAGGTCATGTTTAGCCTTGTGTCCTTTAGTACGTTATCTCTGTGGACATTCCAGTTGTTGTATGTGCCTGGACAGATACAGGCCAAAAGGGGCATTATATTCAATAGGTGGCCTAATTATTGCCTTGTAAAGGTAGATAATAACATCCCTAGCTCTAGAGAGAATACCTTTGTTTATAAGCTGAAATGGTTGTAAGATGATGATGACTGACTATTATTTATGTGCTTGCTGAATGAAACAACCAGTTCAGAGTTATGCCCTCTATCTCTTTCCTAGGCCCTGTATAATGAGTGAGGATTTGCACTGTGAACACAATGAATCATTGACACCCTTCTTCACTATTCAGCGTCTTGATCACCATCAACCTTACAAATGTAGCTGTGTTTGGTTAGAATGACTTCACACATACAAAAATAAATAAATAAATACATAAATCAACAATGAAACAAGTACATAAATAAAAACAAACCCAAAGGACTAGTAATTAATTAATTAATTAATTAATTGATCTGTTGGAAAATAACATTTTGCCAGCTCAGTAAAACAAACAACTGAATAGTAACAAACACATTTCACAACAGTGGAAAGAACCAAAGGAAGATATTACAACAAGAAACAAGTAATTGACTAAATGTTTGACTCTTGATTTCCCATTTTCCATGGCCTATACAATAATCTAGTGCAGGGCTTTTCTGTTTTTTTTTTCTTTATAATAAAGAGACAGGCTTCAGTCACATATGCTTCCCTTTACAACTTAACAAATTTCATAGCATTAAAAATGTTTGGTGGATAGTCATTGGCAGGTGTAGAATCCACAAAGAAGTGTACCCCAAAGACAAAAATGTCTTTCAACTTATGCCTGTTACCTCCAATTATCTATTAGCCATCTATGAAAGCAGCCATTTAATTAAGTGGTACCAATTATTTTTATCCATCGCTAAGAGATTTCCAAATCCAGAATTATGATTATCTTTCTAAGTTTTATTAGTTAGTTCACTCGGGTTTTCATGGTTTCATAATTGCCATCTTTGTTACCGGTATTAAAGTATCAGCAGAAGTCACTCCTTTTTTCCTGCTTTCTATCCATGATCGTAATACAAAATACACAGTAATGGAGCATTCATCAATATCTGGGCATAAAGGCTGTCTAGTAAGATGAGAAATTCATGTTTAAATCCTCTTGACTTTTTATACTGTCATAGAGCATGATACCACATGATCCCCCCTAAATTGTATACTTCTTAACAGGTAGCATCTGCTGTAGGTAAACGGTAGCTTATCATATCAGGTGTATAAAAAATGATGTAAATATGAGCAGGTACTTTTTAAGTTACCATGCCTCCACTGAATATATATAGGCAGTTTGTACACTTGACTCTATGTTATTATCAAGAGATCAGTGCCCACTTTCTTGGCCCTGTCGTATTTTATTATACCAATTATGGATTCTTCTGCTAAATGCATTGCTACATGTTAAGTGCTACTAAGTAAGGATTTTGTGCAAGAATCATGTGTAGCTTCTAATTTTTTTATTCATTTAATATTTGTTTACCTAGAAAGTCCAACATGAATAATATTTTCAGAGAATGCCCAGGGAGAAAAACGCCATGCTGACATACAGTTTTGATGGTGTGATTAAGGAATATTTTATTAGTTTACAGCATTCCTATTTTTTGTGGGTCTTTTTTATGTTATTTTGAACATGCAGGTCAAATTTAAGGTTATCATCTATAATCACTCCAAGAATTTTGTTTAGTTTGTTTAGTGAAAATAATTTGACATTTGTTTTATGAGGCATGTGTGATTTGGAGAAAAACAGCAGTAACTATTTTTACCTATACTCATCTTTTTTCTGTTTAAATTTAATGATTACTCCAATATAATTTAATATATTTTATCTTTTTTACCTCTCCTAGATGAAAGTTCTGTCTTGGATATTCTCAGTCCAGAACTTCTCATTTTTTTACCATATGATTCCAGTATTTCAAATTTGTTTTTTAATAATTGTAGACTTCTACAGTGCCTAATCTCTATGCAGTCTGTTAAGATAATTAACTTTGGAAGTATCTTCTAACCACACCATGCATATGCTCATTAAAACAAAGAAAACTGGATTTGCAAGATTTTTATATGTTTTGAAAAAAATGCTTGCAATACTGGCAGTGTGTGAGGCCAGTAAATCATCAAAGGCTGATACACATGAGGACAACCTGTACCTTTAAGTCCAGGTGCAGTAGCACAGTTTTTCCATTTTTATAAGTTATTCCTCAGTCAAGATGAATAGCTCCTCATATTATTTTTTCCTTTGTCATGTCAACCAAGCCTGCTAAGAATATGCTTAAGTACTTCAAATACTCAGAATTCTAAAGGTATGAATATTGATCCCCTAGCCTACTTGATGGCTAAAATTAATAAAATTAAAATTAAAGCACTAAGTATATATCTTGCAATCGGTGTATTAACCAGTGCTATAATCTATCTCCAAATGATCATAATATTTCTCTTGGGTTCTTCCAAGTGTACCAGATTATTGTCTACACAAAAAGGAAATTTTCATTTCTAGATCCCCAATTGTATAATCTTTTATTGCAGATGTTCTTCTTATCTGAGCAAGTGAATGGATATAGAATGCAGGTAATGATGACATAAAGAAGCCCTGCCTTTTTTTCTCTCAGGTGAAGCAAAAAAAAATAAATAAAAAATCGGAAAAATGTGTTCCTTACGTAATTCTTGTATCTATGAATGTAGCAGGTTCACAAAGTCCCCCAGGAAGCCATGTTTTAACAACACCTTTCCCAGATATTTCTACTCCATTGTATCAATAATATTTTTAGCATCTAAATGCTGTATGACTGCTGTCCAGGCCTGATATATGGCATGCTGTATTGTTTGCTTTGTTGTGTTGTCAAAAGTCTGCTAAATCCAGACACCCACCACCTAGAATGACAATGATCCAAGCTTATCATCTCTGGTCTCAATCTTACAATGCCCATCACTAGAAGAGGCAGCAACATTTTATAATCATGGTTTAAACTGACAGGAGTGTGTAGGAAATGGTAGAACATGGTCTTTACTCTTGAAGATTTGTCATAACAGCCTCCCTCCAGTGCTGAGGCAAGACTGCTGCTATCAGTTACAGAATCATTAGCAGTACCAGCATTTTAAATGTCCTTCTTGAGTCATCCTCTAGTATTATATTGGTGCCTCAACTTTTTCTTGGCTTTTTCCAAAAGCCTGCATTCTCAATGCTGTTTCCATCATATCCTATGTTACTGAACTCACCAAATGTTTTTCCACTCTTTGGTTAGGTAAAATTACATATAAGAAATTCCTGGATGTCTTGATACACCTGACTTTGTCCTAGTTGTGATGCATACAGCTTTGCCTAGTATTTCCTAAGTAACTGGAATATCTCAACTGGATCACAAGTGGTTTCCATACTTTTTTCCTTCATTAATTTAATCTCAATTTATTTTGTTCCCTTTTGTTGTAAATGTACTGCCAGTATAATGTAACCTCCCAAAAGCCATGCTATTTCTTTCTGTATCGGATTGCTATTACTTTCTGCCATATTCTGTAAACAATCAAGCCAGTCCTTCCAAAACTTTAGATTTTTTTTTTGTTTGGCCAATTGGGATCTCATATAGCCTTCAATCTTCTTCAAACTATACTTCACACCAATCTGTTATAAATTGTCCCTTTCTCTTCCCTTCATCAGTAAGTGTTTCAGTATAATAGATATGAAAATCCTCCTTCTTAAAAGGTATGGAAGGCATCTCCATCAGTGGTTGGCTATCATCTGGAAATTGCCTTTTCCCTACTGCAGTGTGATCTCGGAGTTAGTTTATTTAGTTGGGGGGAGGTGTGGGGTGCATAATCCCCCACCTTGTTAGGTTTTAAATTTTATGTTCTTTTTATGGTGGCTTTGTTGGCCAACCTCTGATATGACCTACTTAAAATTAACTTTTTGATGAAGAGCGACTTCGATAAATAGGGGTTTGATGAATGGCTATTCACTGAATAGCTGTTCGATAAAGTGATATAGACCCTATCCTGGCATACTCATCTCCTAATATCTCTGATAAAAGTAAGTTGCTATTGCAACTAGTTGAATAATACCATCCAGAGTTGTACCGCATTTCCATGAGTGAGCTACATTCTTAGTAGGCTTACCATTTTACAAGTTAGTAGTTCATTAGAAGTTCCTTGCCATTAGGCTGCATCTCCTGCAGGCGAGAGCATAACCTCATACTACAAATGACATTCAGCTATGTCACTGGCCTGGCCATTCACCTGTTAAAAATGAGGAGAATGTCTTTTTTTTTTTGTGCTTAGCTGGTGGTTGCTTTTTTTTTTTTTTTTTTTTTCTTCCGTTAGCTAAGGAGCTGCTTTCTTTTTAACTGTTTTGGTCCTTAGTGGTGCTTGCTCTGCCAGGATATTTTGAAATACTGTATTAAATGTATCTACTGCTTCATTAATAGGAAGAGTTTTAAGTGGTGCCCAGTTGATCTGGAACAGGCTGGATGTAAAAGTTTCTTTATTGAAGTTACTGAAGTTTCTGACTGTTATAGTGATTAATCTTATGGGGCTGTTTGGGAGTCTGATTATGTAGCTTAACTGGTGGTCATTTAGGCTGTTGGGTAGGGTTCTTTTGGGATGGATGATAGAATATAGTCTAGAATAGATTATTTAAATGTAGCCTTGTAATTCTAGTTGTTTTAGTTATCTCCTGCTGATAACAACTGTAAAAAATTAGTTGCTCTAAATAATAAGAGATTGCATATTTGTGTTGTTCTTAGATAAGCTGTCAGGCTGTGGACTGTCTAATGTCCATCGAGCAACATTTCAGAGCAGCCTACATAGCTTGTGTTGGACATGGTACAAGTGCACATTCTATTTGCAATTCATTTTCTGGTACAATAAACCACTTATGCAATTGCAGCTTAATGAATACAGAATAATTCAAATGTTCACATTTTTCTTCAGCTGCAACTTTCCAAAAATACTTTTCATCTTGACACACCTTGATCCGGCAGTCTTTTCTCTAGAAATTCAAACTTTGCTTCTAAGTGCACAAAATGACCTTCAACTGTTATCTATGTGAAGTTGCAGAATGGAGTCTGAATGATAATTTGTTATATTCAGTTCCTGATATCTCTAGCCATTAAATCATCTAATTTAATATTAATGTTCTGCATTTTGGGTAAAACCACTTCAAAGGAAAATTTTAAGTGTGTTAGAGGTTTGGGCTGTTAAATCTACTTTTCTGTATGATCCCATTTTCAGCAACACCATCCATGTGTTCCTGAATTGTTTTCTCACTATTAACTGTACTGCTCATATATTTAGAAGAATGTTTCTAGTTTTTCCCCTTCCTTAGCATTGAATGATTATTCAAAACTCTGAAAACATCTCAAGTGTGTAGCAAAACTGATCAGAGGCTAAGTTTAATGTTATTGTGTTTATTCTGTGAAGGGAGCAAATGGGAATATGTCTGATTGCTCAGTATGCAATTCTGGAAGTCTCAGCTTGGCTTAGTTTCCAAATGCCAGACAAATGTTACTTGAGTGTGTAGGGTAGGGATGGAAATTATAATTCTCCTATTAGAAAAGGTCAATGAAAACAACTGTTATATGTTTTCAGGGGAGAACAGTACCTGTCTTAATACATGGTCAACTGCGTATTAATAATACAGTAAATGTTATTTTCCTATATGTATTATTGCAAACTGATGTCTTTTATTACTCTTTAAGCCCACATCATGGCTGAAAAGGGTCAATAAACCAGCTCTCTTACCTGGTAAACAAACAATAGATGATAAATATTTAAAACTCAGAACTGCAAACTTATGCATGCCAGGTAATCATATATGAGTATCTTCAGATGATTAAAACCTCTTAGCCGTGTTTTATTAATGAGTAGAGAAACAGTTATAGGTTTCAGAAAAAGATGAGAGGAGAGGAGAAGATGGAAATGCACACAACAAAGTATAATCATTGCATTATGGAAAAAGAAGAAGTAAGGAGGGGGGACAGATTTAGCAGTTTCTAGGCTAATGGTAATTTTTCACAGAAGTTGAAGTGAACTGGAGTGGTAGGCGAATGAAGAGTGACAAGAAGATAAGTTGCTCAGGGAGAGGTTGAATGAGGAGGTGATGAAAAGAATGTCATGATGTTTGAACTGGCATGGACACACTTCAACCATTACTCAGCCGCACGGCATGTCACAACAATAGGTAGAGCTCACAGTGCAAAAACTTGTTTAATGTAATGGGAACACAGATAAATTAAAGACATATTTATGTCACAAACGTTGACATCTAACCCTGCAGAAGATTTAATAAGAAGATTTAATAAGTACTGAGACTAGCACACTTCAAAAAGGATGACCCATGAGAAAGACCAGAGTACATATCCTTATGAATGGAACATGCAAATATTGCTGCAGGAAATGGCTGGTAAAATGTATTCTTAGAAGGTTATCCAACAGAATTAGCATTACTGAAAACACACAAGTTCATACTTTTAGTTCCATTTGCACTATATCATATCTTGTGCATTACTGTAATGCCATTTTTAATCTGTATTTTACTAAATATATCTAAATTGGACTATTTAAAAGTTGTAGCAGACCTTCATGACAGGACAAACCTGTGTTTGTTCCTAAATGGGTGATGGAAATAAAGATTAATCTGTATCAGAGAAAAAATTCTGGAGCTTTTCTGAGCAGGTGCAGATGGCAAACATGTGGTGGCATTCCTGGTAAAGAACAGTGGACATACATCGCCACAGCTGACAGTCAATTGTACAAGATGGGGAAGTAGCCCTGGCCAAAGAAGATGGTAAAAATGAGACTATGCCTGAATTATTATTATTACATTTCTCTTATTTCAGCTCCTTTTGCTTTTGGTGAGCTGTCTCATGAATATTTTCTTTCTTTATTTACCATGCTGTCTAGGTTCTGCTGCTTGGTGTAGGTTTATAGGAAACAGAGTTTTCCAGAAATTAATAAATATTTATTTTCCTCAGTATAGTAACCCTAGGAGCAATTGCTAGTTGAAATACAGAATACAGAAGAGGTAATAAGAGGTAATACTACAGAATACTTAATACAGAAGAGGTAATAAGAGATCTGGGGACCCAGGTAGATAGTAATCTCTCCTTTGACAATCATATTGCCAAAGTAGTTAGGAAATCCTTCTATGTGGCCCATCTAATTACTAAAGGGTTCGCATCTAGAAATAAAGAGGTTATAGTGCCCCTCTACTCGTCACTCATTAGACCCATCATAGTCCATATGCGCCATTTGGGATGTACCTCACAAGACACTTCCAACAGCTGGAAAGACCACAAAAGTACCTCATCAAGAGGATTACTGGCCTATACGAGGTGAAAGGGGAGATTCATGATTTGGTACGTAAAATGCATATAAAGGAATACTTTTTTAATCTGGGAGAACTAGATGTCTCTTTGGAAAGTGACTGTGATTCAACTATTAGTGGGGAACTTTATTATTCTTGTGAGTCTGATGTGGAAAATAATGCTTATACTTTGTTTGATTTGAGTAAAATTAAAACAAAAAATACTTTTCTTCCACCTTATAGAAATATCTGTATACAGCATTTTAATAATGCATTACAGTTCTTTATTGATAAAGAACTGAAAGAGATAGTTGTAAAAAATAAGGAATATAATTTGACAAGGGAAGAATGGTTAAAATTGCAAAAAATGAGTCAGAATCGAGATTTGATTTTTAAACCCTCGGACAAAGGGGGCAAATTAGTGGTTCTGAACTCAAGTGATTATTTAGAAATGTGCTTACAACATCTAAAAAATAAAGAAGTATACAGTATTGTAGATGGGACATGTTTATTGAAAGCACAACAGGAGTTATAGAATTTATTAAAAAAAGGAGAGAGGTTACATTATTTTATGGCCAAGGATATAACAAATAAATTGTATGTAAAGAATAGTACAGTAGCAAAGTTTTTTTGTGTTCCAAAATTACACAAAAATGTTCAACGGCCTCCAGGACGTCCGATAGTTTCGGCGACTGGAAGTTTTACACATAATGTTGGTAGTTTTTTGCATGAAGTACTAGTTGAAGAAGTGGTGAAATTACCATTGTATATTAGGGATTCCTATGATTTTTTGGGTAAACTACAAGGAATAGAGTGGACCAAGGATATTACAGCAGATGTGGTTAGTTTATATACAAACATCACACATCATTTAGGTTTGAAAGCTGTACAACATTTCTTGAGAGATACACCTAGGACTCAATATATCATGGAACTGATACATTTTTGTTTAACTAATAATATTTTTGAATTTGATGGAACTTTATATAAACAAAATGTAGGAACAGCTATGGGAGCAGCATTTGCCCCGGTTTATGCCAATTCATTTATGGGGCTAGTTGAGAATGAACACATTTACAGGAGCCAGTTCTTTAATAGGTATGTGTTAAAATATTTTCGCTTCATAGATGATTTGATTTTCATCTGTAAAGGCGGAAAAAATTTGGCCAATGGATTTGTGGAATACTTAATAATAATTATAAAATCAAATTTGATGGGATACAGGTAGGTGTAGAAATTAATTATTTGGACATTTGTTTAAAAGGACGAACAGGAAATAAGATCCATACTGTAATATATAGGAAGTTCAATCAGGTAAATAGGATGTTACATGCTACCAGCTGTCATCCTGAACATACTTTAAAGTCTATACCTTATGGAGAAATGTTGAGAATTAAAAGATTATGTAGTGATGTTAAAGAGGCAAGAGAAGAAGCCAAAAATATGATGTATAGTTTTATAGAGAGGGGTTATAATTTAGATGAAGTCAAACAAAGTTTTGCAAAATTATATGAAGAAGGTAATAAAGGCACATTTAGTAAGAGAAGTATTATGAATAATAGATTTGAAACAACTGAAAAAAAGGAAGAAAATTCAAAAATGTTTTTTGTTACCAAATATACTGTTTTTTCTAATAAATTGAATGAGATAGTCAAAAGTTTTTGGAAACAAACCAGAAGAGAGGTGTTGTCTCTAACAAATGATGAGCTTTGTGTCTCCTATCGCAGGGGACGTAGTTTAAAAGATTTTTTAGTATGAGGCAGATATAGAAGACCAGAACAAAAGATAGGAAATATTGTAGCTAAGAAGGGGTCATTTCCCTGCAGAAAATGTTCAGTATGTCAGTATATAATAAGTGAGGCAGAAAAAATAGGAGACAAAAGCTTTAACACTATGGGTATATATTCTTGTATGAGCAGTGGTGTAATTTATTTGATTAAATGTTCATGTGGAAAAAATTATATAGGGGAGACTAAGAGAAGTCTGGCTGAGAAAATAAAAGAACACATTAGGGATATGAAAAATAAAAAAATGTTGAGTCCTGTGGCAGAACATTTCCATTTGGCACATGGGGGGATTATTAAGGACATGAAAGTTACAGTTTTAGAACGAATAGAATATCAATATGGTAATGAAAATTTGTTAAAATATGTTTTAAGGAAAAAGGAAGCAATTCTTATTATGAAATATGAAACTTTGCAGCCCAGGGGGCTTAACAAAGAGGGCAATTGGCAGGGTTTTATATGTTAATTGTTTTATTATCAATTTTTAAGAAGTTTTATTTAATTGTTTAATTGATTTTTTAAAAAATGATGTGTTAAGAATGTATATAAAGTGGGATTACAAATGGATAAAGTTTTTTACTCTGTAAAGGCAACAGCCGAGGCGCTAGAGATCTGTAAGGTTTTCTCAATAAATTTATTCTGGTGGAAAGTAGAGCTGTTTTTCACTGGTCCTTCTTTGTAGTTATTACTAATTTGTTTTTGGTTTGTGGTTGTTATATCCATGACCAGTGAAACTCTGTGCTCCTTTCCTCAAATTTTTCGAGAAGTTAGTATGGATTTCAACAACGATATTGTGGAAGGCAATAGCAGTGGAAGTGTTTTAAAAATGGATGGAGGAGAAGGAATTAATTGTGGGCAGAGAATTATTAATTTGGACACATCAAGTATGTCAATGCCAAATGTGCTTAAGAAATGGGAAAATGCTCGACAACGTATAACGAGCAATCCTTTTGCCATGGTGGGTAAAAAGAAGGACATTTCAGCCATACCGGCAGTACAAGATTTATGTTCCCAATTGGAGAAATCTATTTTTAAGGAAGCCTCAGTGTTTTACAATATCAACAGTCTCCAGAGGTATTTGGAGCTGGAAATAACACCAAGAGGCTTGAGAGCATTAAAAAATCCCTCTTCTCCCTTTGAACTGTGGGAAGAGTTAGAAATGCGTTTTCAAGAGAGATGGATAGCTGCAGCACATCGCTGCAGCTTAGAATGGGTAACCATCCTTGTGGAGAGGGACAGAATCAAAAGGGACAAACTATTGACGGAGACAAAACAATTGTGTGAGGAAATTGTTAAAGTTTCTTCTAATTCAGTGTTAGAATCTTTTTTAACTGACATTAATGAAAATCTGAATGCATATGAAAAAGATGTATTAAATCGGAAGAAAAACAAATTGCAGAGGGATATCCAAGATTACGAGTATAAAAAAGCATTTATGCTTGTGACCAATCAGCATACTAAGAGGAGGAGCGTTAGCTTAAAAAAAGATAACATCACTTCCGGGCCAACGAAGAATAGGAGCTTCGTGTCGGGCGAAAGTGGAGTGTCCTCGCTAGAAGAAGATGATATTCAGCAGGAATTTCCTGCTCTACAAAGACCAGCTGAGGAACAATTATTTTGCAGGACATTTTGGGGCTCAGGTGGCAACAACAGCAGTTACAATACCAGGAAAAGAGGCTGGCAGGGACAGGACTATGGTAGAGACCTGGGAAAAGGACATTGCAAGAGAAGCAAATGGACTAATTAATAAGGTACAACAAGTTTGTCTTAAAGACTATGTGGTTAACTTGTCTAATTATGTTTTTGATGACATAGAGTTAGCAATTTTAGACAAAGGTTTAAAATTTATACCCACTGTATTACCTCGATTATACGAGGTGAAAGGGGAGATTCATGATTTGGTACGTAAAATGCATATAAAGGAATACTTTTTTAATCTGGGAGAACTAGATGTCTCTTTGGATAGTGACTGTGATTCAACTATTAGTGGGGAACTTTATTATTCTTGTGAGTCTGATGTGGAAAATAATGCTTATACTTTGTTTGATTTGAGTAAAATTAAAACAAAAAATACTTTTCTTCCACCTTATAGAAATATCTGTATACAGCATTTTAATAATGCATTACAGGTCTTTATTGATAAAGAACTGAAAGAGATAGTTGTAAAAAATAAGGAATATAATTTGACAAGGGAAGAATGGTTAAAATTACAAAAAATGAGTCAGAATCGAGATTTGATATTTAAACCCTTGGACAAAGGGGGCAAATTAGTGGTTCTGAACTCAAGTGATTATTTAGAAATGTGCTTACAACATCTAAAAAATAAAGAAGTATACAGTATTGTAGATGGGACATGTTTATTGAAAGCACAACAGGAGTTATACAATTTATTAAAAAAAGGAGAGAGGTTACATTATTTTATGGCCAAGGATATAACAAATAAATTGTATGTAAAGAATAGTACAGTAGCAAAGTTTTTTTGTGTTCCAAAATTACACAAAAATGTTCAACGGCCTCCAGGACGTCCGATAGTTTCGGCGACTGGAAGTTTTACACATAATGTTGGTATTTTTTTGCATGAAGTACTAGTTGAAGAAGTGGTGAAATTACCATCGTATATTAGGGATTCCTATAATTTTTTGGGTAAAATACAAGGAATAGAGTGGACCAAGGATATGTTTTTTATTACAGCGCATGTGGTTAGTTTATATACAAACATCACACATCATTTAGGTTTGAAAGCTGTACAACATTTCTTGAGAGATACACCTAGGACTCAATATATCATGGAATTGATACATTTTTGTTTAACTAATAATATTTTTGAATTTGATGGAACTTTATATAAACAAAACATAGAAACAGCTATGGGAGCAGCTTTTGCCCCAGTTTATGACAATTTATTTATGGGGCTAGTTGAGAATGAACACATTTACAGGAGCCAGTTCTTTAATAGGTATGTGTTAAAATATTTTCGCTTCATAGATGATTTGATTTTCATCTGTAAGGGCGGAAAAAATTTGGCCAATGGATTTGTGGAATACTTAAATAATAATAATTTTAAAATCAAATTTGATGGGATACAGGTAGGTGTAGAAATTAATTATTTGGACATTTGTTTAAAAGGACGAACAGGAAATAAGATCCATACTGTAATATATAGGAAGTTCAATCAGGTAAATAGGATGTTACATGCTACCAGCTGTCATCCTGAACATACTTTAAAGTCTATACTTTATGTAGAAATGTTGAGAATTAAAAGATTATGTAGTGATGTTAAAGAGGCAAGAGAAGAAGCCAAAAATATGATGTATGGTTTTATAGAGAGGGGTTATAATTTAGATGAAGTCAAACAAATTTTGCAAAATTATATGAAGAAGGTAATAAAGGCACATTTAGTAAGAGAATTATTATGAATAATAGATTTGAAACAATTGAAAAAAAGGAAGAAAATTCAAAAATGTTTTTTGTTACCAAATATACTGTATTTTCTAATAAAGCACAAACCACTTCACGAACTATGAATACAAAAAATGAGCAACGGTACACAATCCCAAATAGGCTGGTTTATTGAATGAAGTTAGCAAAAAACACTTTTGGGGAGCCCAATGTCTCTCCTTCATCAGACAAAATTACAAACAACTACCTACCATATTTATACAAAAAAGTTTCAATTATGCAATCAGATTTAATTGAATAAATACAACGTGTTAGATAAAAAACAGTAATTAGATAAAAACTTGTTAAATAACTGTTCTCCTCTTCACTACAAAATATATATGTGCATGTGTGTATACAAACACATCCATAACTAATCTAATTTAAAAATCTTTTAGTATTAAAATAATTAATACAATTAATACCAAGTGATAAATCCCTCAGGAGCTAACCATCATAAACTTTAAAATGAGAAACATTCACTCAGTTACTTACTCTACCTAATTCATGTAGGAACATAAAGCAAGTTGTGTTTTTCTGACAGTTTATACAATCTTAATACTATATACTACCACAATAGATCTACCTTTTCATAGATAAAAGTTTTAAAACACAAGCAATAGAAACATACTCATTTAAACCAGGGTGCATATATGCACCAGTACGAATCTGCCAAACCAATTCATTTATTTCTAAATGGGTCTGCCATGGGTCACCTTTATTGTCCACCATTATTTTCCCCAAAATTGTAAACTTAAAATAATGGTCAGGAGAAGCACTTATGTGCCTTGCAAGGGCATTATTCAAATCATGCCTAGAAATAGCATATATGTGTTCATAAATGCACTGCTTGAACTTCCTTTCTGTTTTTCCTATATAGAAAGCAGCGCATTTCTGACACAGAGCCAAATAGACCACGCTATTTGTCTCACAATTGTATTTCCCTATTATATTATATTCTATAGTATTAAGATTGTATAAACTGTCAGAAAAACACAACTTGCTTTATGTTCCTACATGAATTAGGTAGAGTAAGTAAGTGAGTGAATGTTTCCCATTTTAAAGTTTATGATGGTTAGCTCCTGAGGGATTTATCACTTGGTATTAATTGTATTCATTATTTTAATACTAAAAGATTTTTAAATTAGATTAGTTATGGATGTGTTTGTATACACACATGCACATATATATTTTGTAGTGAAGAGGAGAACAGTTATTTAACACGTTTTTATCTAATTACTGTTTTTTATCTAACACGCTGTATTTATTCAATTAAATCTGATTGCATAATTGAAACTTTTTTGTATAAATATGGTAGGTAGTTGTTTGTAATTTTGTCTAATGAAGGAGAGACATTGGGCTCCCCAAAAGTGTTTTTTGCTAACTTCATTCAATAAACCAGCCTATTTGGGATTGTGTACCGTTGCTCATTTCTTGTATTCCGTTTTTTCTAATAAATTGAATGAGATAGTCAAGAGTTTTTGGAAACAAACCCGAAGAGAGGTGTTGTCTCTAACAAATGTTGTGCTTTGTGTCTCCTATCGCAGGGGACATAGTTTAAAATATTTTTTAGTACGAGGCAGATATAGAAGATCAGAAGAAAAGATAGGAAATATTGTAGCTAAGAAGGGGACATTTCCCTGCGGAAAATGTTCAGTATGTCAGTATATAATAAGTGAGGCAGAAAAAATAGGAGACAAAAGCTTTAACACTATGGGCATATATTCTTGTATGAGCAGAGGTATAATTTATTTGATTAAATGTTCATGTGGAAAAAATTATATAGGGGAGACTAAGAGAAGTCTGGCTGAGAGAATAAAAGAACACATTAGGGATGTGAAAAATAAAAAAATGTTGAGTCCTGTGGCATAACATTTCCATTTGGCACATGGGGGGATTATTAAGGACATGAAAGTTACAGTTTTAGAACAAATAGAATATCATTATGGTAATGAAAATTTGTTAAAATATGTTTTAAGGAAAAAGGAAGCAATTCTTATTATGAAATATGAAACTTTGCAGCCCAGGGGGCTTAACAAAGAGTGCAATTGGCAGGGTTTTATATGTTAATTGTTTTATTATCAATTTTTAAGAAGTTTTATTTAATTGTTTAATTGATTTATTGAAAAATGATGTGTTAAGAATGTATATAAAGTGGGATTACAAATGGATAAATTTTTTTACTCTGTAAAGGCAACAGCCGAGGCGCTAGAGATCTGTAAGGTTTTCTCAATAAATTTATTCTGGTAGAAAGTAGAGCTGTTTTTCACTGGTCCTTTTTTGTAGTTATTACTAATAGATGATAAATATTTAAAACTCAGAACTGCAAACTTATGCATGCCAGGTAATCATATATGAGTATCTTCAGATGATTAAAACCTCTTAGCCGTGTTTTATTAATGAGTAGAGAAACAGTTATAGGTTTCAGAACAAGATGAGAGGAGAGGAGAAGATGGAAATGCACACAACAAAGTATAATCATTGCATTATGGAAAAAGAAGAAGTAAGGAGGGGGGACAGATTTAGCAGTTTCTAGGCGAATGGTAATTTTTCACAGAAGTTGAAATGAACTGGAGTGGTAGGCGAATGAAGAGTGACAAGAAGATAAGTTGCTCAGGGAGAGGTTGAATGAGGAGGTGATGAAAAGAATGTCATGATGTTTGAACTGGCATGGACACACTTCAGCCATTACTCAGCCGCACGGCATGTCACAACAATAGGTAGAGCTCACAGTGCAAAAACTTGTTTAATGTAATGGGAACACAGAGAAATTAAAGACAGATTTAAGTCACAAACGTTGACATCTAACCCTGCAGAAGATTTAAGCAGAAGATTTAATAAGAAGATTTAATAAGTACTGAGACTAGCACACTTCAAAAAGGATGACCCATGAGAAAGACTAGAGTACATATCCTTATGAATGGAACATGCAAATATTGCTACAGGAAATGGCTGCTAAAATGTATTCTTAGAAGGTTATCCAACAGAATTAGCATTACTGAAAACATACAAGTTCTTACTTATAGTTCCATTTGCACTATACCATATCTTGTGCATTACTGTACTGCCATTTTTAAGTAAGCAAATCTGTATTTTACTAAATATACCTAAATCTGACTATTGAAAAGTTGTAGCAGACCTTCATGATAGGACAAACCTGTGTTTGTTCTTAAATGGGTGATGGGAATAAAGATTAATCTGTATCAGAGAAAAACCTCTGGAGCTTTTTTGAGCAGGTGCAGATGGCAAACAGGTGGTGGCATTCCTGGTAAAGAACAGTGGACGTACATCACCACAGCTGACAGTCAAGTGTACAAGATGGGGAAGTAGCCCTGGCCAAAGAAGGTGGTAAAAATGAGACTATGCCTGAGTTACTATTATTACATTTCTCTTATTTCAGCTCCTTTTGCTTTTGGTGAGCTGTCTCATGAATATCTTCTTTCTTCATTTACCATGCTGTCTAGGTTCTGCTGCTTGGTGTAGGTTTAAAGGAAACAGAGTTTTCCAGAAATGAATAAATATTTATTTTCCTCAGTATAGTAATCCTAGGAGCAATTGCTAGTTGAAATACAGAATACAGAATAGGTAATAAGAGGTAATACTACATAATACTTAATACAGAAGAGGTAATAAGAGATCTGGGGACCCAGGTAGATAGTAATCTCTCCTTTGACAATCATATTGCCAAAGTAGTTAGGAAATCCTTCTATGTGGCCCATCTAATTACAAAAGGGTTCGCATCTAGAAATAAAGAGGTTATAGTGCCCCTCTACTCATCACTCATTAGACCCATCATAGTCCATATATACGCCATTTGGGATGTACCTCACAAGACACTTCCAACAGCTGGAAAGACCACAAAAGTACCTCATCAAGAGGATTACTGGCCTCAAACATATGTCCTATGCAGCCCGAATGAAAAACCTCCGGCTGTACTCAGTGGCATTTCATTTACTCAGAGGTGATCTCTGCCTGACTTACAAAGCCATGTCCAACTCAGAATTGATGGACATACTCCACCTAAAGAAATCCAAGTCACTGCGAGCCACGCATTCTAGTGAGCTAAACCTTGCCACAACAATAAATAAAGCATGTTGGAGGGATAAATTCCTGTCACAGAGACTTCCCATGCTTTGGAACAAAATTCCAAACTACATTAGGCAGAGCCCCTCATTAAGACTCTTCAAGAGAAACCTTGACGAGTGGATGGGTAACAGAAAATACACCCCTGGGATCACTTCATTGGCTCTGCTTGACAGAGGATCAGTTAATTAATCAATGGGGTGGTGAAAGCTGACACACTCTGGCTAGGCTTATAAATGCCCTTGGGCAGATAGCCTAGTACCTACCTATGAACCTATGAAAAAGTAAAAGCCCAAAGCACTATTTGCCTACATTAAACGTATGTAGCCTCCTGTGAACTAGAACAATGAAATCTATCTATATATATATTTTTTTTTGAATAAGTGAGTATGCTAGTTCAAAGTAGACTGGAGGATTGCAACAACCCAATTTTCACATTTCTTTTTCTGGAATTCAGGATTACAGTGAGACCTTCACTGTTTTGACTGAAAGGACCTTTGCTTTTTTATCCTTTCAACTTTATTGGTTCTTCCAGATTCAAATGCTGTTATAGGCCTTATTAGTTCAGAGCTGCAGAAAACATAAGGCCTTAGCTGTAAGGAAACTAAAACAGACATGTTGCTAGCTCAGAGTTTTCCTCACAAATTTCCAGAACACTTAATGACATGCCTCATATCTCCACATATGATCACTTGATGGAGATATTCTATAAGAAAAGAGGCTATATACCCCATAAACTAAATGCTTATATGTTTATAGGTGTATTCTAGGCTAACAACAGTGAAACCCTTAATAAGGCTAGCCATGCAACCCAAAAGTATCTCAACAATTTTTTTTAATCTAAGACATTTATATAAGGGTGTATGTTAGTTGGGACATGATTTACTGACTGTCCATCAGAGACATTGGTACCAGACTAAGGATGAATTTTCTATTTTCTATCCACTGTTACAAGTTACACTTGAATAGGGTTAGGAAGGGGTTCTTCTCCTCATGGATGTGGATCCTATTCCAGGGAATCTTAATTCTCTGAGATAAATATCTGTCTCTTCAACATATCCTATTTATGTCCCAAGTGAAATTCAGGTTTTTAGATCTGGTAGTTCTTATGCTTTTCATTTTGTGAATATGCAAAAGATTCATCAGAGCTGGATCCAGGGATGCTGCATAGGCTGCCTGTCAGTGGTCTGTATGAAACAGAGAATACAGACAGGGCTTTGAGGTGATCCCCATAGGACTTTGTGGTTATGTTGTATATTCTTTTAGCAAGGAACCTTTGAAGACTTTCTAGTTTCTGCATGTGTCTGGTCAGATACATACTGAAGGGAACATTATACTCAATGATGGGTCTGATGAGCGCCTAGTACAGTGACACAATGACCTCCCTGGACCAAGGTGCCATGCCCCTACTTATAAGTTGAGTGACATAGAATGATTTCATTAGCACCTTCAGTACATTGGTCGAAGGTTAGATCACAATCTATATGAATATCCAAATCGCTAACTACAGGGTCAATACTTGGGGGGGGGGGTTGTTAATGATGTAGTCTCCTAGGGTGGCCAACATCCCAAAAGGAGCTATTATGCATTATTTGGCACTGAGTTTTAAGCCGTGGCTTTGGCACCAGTCATTTGCCGGCATTACACCCTTTTGTATGACATCACTGTCTTGGGAAAATTCTATGTCTGGCCCTAACTTGCAGTCATATGCAAACTTAGTCAGCCAGAAGCCCTTGACATTAGCCATGACTTCTGAGAAGTATATGCCAAAGAGGAGCAGGACCACCATAGAGCACTGAGGGACTCTACAGGTGACTGGTCTCTTAATGGATTGGGTTTCACTAATCCTACCTTCCTGGGTCCTATCTGTGAGCCAGCTGGCTATCCACCTTATTATATAGGAGTTTATACCCAATTCTGTAAGTTTGTTTGCAATCCCTGAGTGAGGTATTGTGTCAAATACCTCAGCCAGGTCAACATGGGCATCTCCACTACCTGGTTAAGGATGTTTGTGTTTATAAAGTCCAGAAATCTTCATGCCTGCAAACTTGAGGCCAAATAGGATTTCCAGTCTGGATAGCTAAAGCCCTCTATGAGTAAGGTGTTTAGTTGGGGTCTATATTAGAATATCGAAAGATGTAAACACCAAATGTTTAAATGTCGAACTGTATTCAGTGAAAGCTGAAAACAACGAACATACAGAACAGCGAATTTTTTCCTAGGGAAAAAATTTGCTGTTCCAAAACACATACACACAACACAAGCACACCAAACAAACAGCAATCCACACACATACACCTAAAATCTTACACCTAACCCTACACTAAACTATACACACACCACTAACTATCCATTTACCTTAACCCAAACCCTAACCCTAAGGTCCGTCACTATCGCACACTCACCTCACCCGTGCCCTAGCCCTAACTCACCTATCCCACCCTAACCCTCATGTCCACACAGACACACACTTACCTGACCCGCTCCCTAACCCTAACTCACCTAACCCTCCCTAACCCTCACATCCACACAATCGCACACATACCTAACCCGCACCCTAACCCTAACTAACCTAATCTACACTCAATTGCACAATTACCTGAACCCAGCCCGTAACTTTACACCACAGTGCTGAAAATACCGAAGCAACAGAAACGGACAACCAAATTCTTTCCTAGGAAAAAATTTGGTTTTCTGTTGCTTCAATATTTTCAGCTTTCGCTGAATACAGTTCGACATTTAAACATTTGTTTTTTACATCTTTCGATATTCTAATATAGACCCATTTAGTTGAATGTTGAGTGACTCCAGTAGATCTAAGTATGAGCTAGGCAGGATATGGTATGGGATTTTGTCTGTAGTAATTTGCACATGGAGAAACTCCAGCACTTCATCCTGTTTAACCAAACTAGAAGCATGTTTTCTGTTGATGTAGATCAAGATTCCTCACATTTAGTCCCTTGTCTGTGTTGTTGATGGTCTAAATGCATGGAAGACACTGAAATCTTACACTGGTGAAGTGCTTTCTGTGACTGTATAACATGCCTCGATAATGGCACAGATGTCTACATTCTCCAGGACAAGGAGAGCTTGAAAAGAGTAGAGTTTCCTGTTCATGCTCCTGGCATTGAATATTAACACCTTAAGGTTTCCTTGTGTTCCCTTTCTTATGATGTCAAGTTGGCATTGCCCAAAATAAAATGTTCTAATGGGGAGGATAACATTTTAGCCAATATTCAGAAGTCTAGACTGGGCAGGAGCTGACAATCCTTGGCAAACAAAACAGTTTGTTGACAAAGGCATCCCATGCTGACAATCCCCTTAGAATGACACCAGAAACTAAGCCAATTATTAAAATCTGTCTTTTGTTCATATTGTGGCATCATCCATGCTGAATGCATGAATGCTGATCAGTGCTATGCACATACCAGCCTTGGGACACATAGTCTGAGAGATCTATAATGTCTCTCTTCATATAGTCTAGTGAGGTATATCTCAAGTCATTCACACCTACATGGACTATGATTGAATCATACTGGTAAACTCTTGTTCAATGACTTGATTGCATGCATGACTTGGGAGATCTTGACTCCAGATAGGCAAATTGCTGTTATCTTCTGTTTGTCCAGCCTGGTGAGTGGGTCATCAGTATGTCTTACAATGGAGTCCTTTATGACCAGAGTCCTGGGTAGGGTGTTTGCTTGCCTTGTAGGCTTTGTATTTTGTTGACTGTTGCTTATGGATTTTCTGAGGATAAACTTTGCAGTTAAAAAGTTTCAGAGGTCTTTGGCTTTTAGGAACATTGCATTTAAATGCCTCAGGATAAGTTGAGCTATGTGTGTGTGTGGTAGGTGTAGTGTGTGTGATTTTGACACCTGGTATATATTATTTGTGCTTGTATGCGAGAGTTTTGCCTCCAGTGACATTGTGTATGTACATCTCGTGCATATTGCAACTGTTTCTTTAAAGATTAATTGGTTGTCAGTAAACACGAGACTATTATTACATTGTCTCAAGATACGCATATTCATTATACTGGCAATGGAGAAATTGGAAAATTGTCCATCCATGTTGTCAGGCCCTATAATTAGTGATCTACAAGAATGTAGCCATTCATACCTCTCAACCTTCCAGATTTTTGCCGAATGTCCAAATTTTTGGATCATATTTTTCGTCTGTTCCTCACAAAATTTCTGGCTTTCTGGTAAATCACTGGGATGATCTGAGGACTAAAGTCACTAAATAATGACATACATTTGAGTTTCAGACTTTAAATCCTTGAGAAAAATGTATGTTAAAACAAACCCTGTTACTCCAGCAACTCAATAAGTTTAGAAGAGCAATATTTAAAATGTGTCCATATTTCTTGCACTAAGAGGTTGAGAGGTATGTGTAGCATATGCTGGTAAACAGAGGGCTAATAAGCATGCTTTGGGGTTAGTAACTAAACTAGGCTGCCTGATATTAAATTTTAAAGGCAGTGCTGCTCAATGCACAAACTATCTGCTCTAAGCTTATCAATCCACAAGGTAGCTGCTCTGCACTTACTGGATTACACAGTTCAGTCTTATAGATTTTTTTTAAGGGAAAATGTGTTTTTTAGATGTTTGCATCAATACAGGGTACTGCTAATCTGCTATGCACAATGAACAGCTCCTTGCCAGTGTGCCAAATTTATACAGGCACTGAAAGTACAGTAAACTGCCTAATGAGCCCTCTGGCCAATAAAACTGTCACACTTAGACCCCTTCTATGTGTTTCCCAAATCAGAAAGACCAGACAATAACCTAGTGCTATTAGATGAATAATCCTAGTCCCCATTATAAAAAAACACACTAAAGTATTTCCACATAGCAACTAGCTAGACAACACTTAGAAAGGCAATTTCAATGCAAACAAACCAACAGCAAGAACAATGAGAGGAAATGTACTTTTCAGTAAAAATATAACAGCTCAATGCAGCAAATAAATTAAGTAAACAGCAGTAAAGTGCTTCAGAATGCTAAGGAAGTGCAAACTTTGATTAAATGTACCTAGCTTTGCCTGGATGGTACCGGATTCAGTATAACAAATTCAGAGCAATTAAATCAGAGAATGGACAATGAGAGACAAAATGTTCTTTTTTTCCAAAACATGCACAAGAAAGGACAACAAATAATTCAAGATTATCAACAGCAGTATAGAATGGGTAGAGCTGTCAATAGCTGTGTAGAATGACAGGAGTTATCAACAGCTGTGTAGACTGAGAGGAGTTATCAACAACATTGTATAATGGGACCAGTTAAAAGCTATGTAGAATGGGAAGAGTTATCAACAGCAGTGTATAATGGGAGCAGTTAACAGCTGCGTAGAATGGGAAGAGTTATCAACAGCAGTGTAGAATGGAAGGAGTTATCAACAGCTGTGTAGAATGAGAGGAGTTATAAACAGCAGTGTAGAATAGGAGGAGTTTTCAACAGCATTGTAGAATGAGAGGAGTTATCAACAGCAGTGTATAATGGGAGCAGTTAACAGCTGTATAGAATGCAAAGAGTTATCAACAGCAGTGTATAATGGGAGCAGTTAGCTGTGTAAAATGGGATGAGTTATCAACAGCAGTGTATAATGGGAGGAATTACCAAAGCTGTATAAAATGGGAGGAGCTTTTAAATCTCAATTAAAAGAAGCAAAATTAAAAGTAAGAGTGGTCAGGTCAAAAATCAAGTTTAACAGAACAAGGAACTGGAAAAATTACCAACAGGGAATAAAACAATGCATGTTTTTGAGTCTTGTCAGAGAAGGCAGGGCCACAAGACTCTATGTATTTAAGTATCACTCAAGAAACAAAATGACCAAGTAGATGAATGTTGAATTGCATGTATGGGTTACTGTTGCACAGGAATAAGATAGCATAAATAATATTCACAACTCTACTGATGCCTTCTTTTAGTAAACAGATATAGTGATAGCTTTATGTAAAATGGAGGAAACTATTAGACTTTTGCATCTGTAGCATATTCTGGAGGTAAATCTTGTTACTTTGTGTAGTTGTAAGATGATCAGTTTACTTCAGAGAAGATGCAATGATACAATAACTAATTATTTTTTAGTTTTTTTTATTTAATATTTATACTGAGAGAACCGCCTGTATAGTACCTTAATCAGTCTGATATCTTGTTGTTGTTTGAAGTACACCGAAATGTCATCAATTACATTCACAATTTCTTAAACGTCTTCCATCATTATTTGCTGTAGCTATCTGAAAAACTTCTAAGCCAAGTTAATTCAAATTGGTTGTCTCAAAATCTACTGTAAAGGTTCATATGTCTGATGTTTGCTTGATTTGCCAAAAGCCTTAAAAGGCATTCAGCAATGCAATCATTATTTTTTGTAGCAATCATTACTACAGCTTTCTACAAGCATTCATTTTTCTCTCAGAATCCATATTTTAATGTCTTAGGGTTCGGAACAGATAGTGAATCTGTCTCACGTTACTATAGTTACATTAGTTTTATCCCATTCTAAAGGTCAGTATGCTTAGCTGCCACATCTGCATGTACCATAAACTTAAGATCTTCTAATATTTTATTCATACAGCCATAGATGTATCACTTGAACAGTTTCTGGTGACAAATGAATACAATATGTTGTCTTAAACAATACAGACCAATAAAGAAATCCAAATAACTTGAATGGAAATCTTAGTTTCAATTCATTGCATACTCCACTCTCTGCTTCTGCATCCAAAGTGATGTGAATAGAATATACTTTTTCCTTTTTATTTTGTTATTAAAATTCTGCTTTTGGATCATTGTCTGTAAATTTCTTACTGCACCGATTTTGGCTTTTTAGCACACTCACACACTGGTTTATTTCTGATTTCAACAGCTTTGCTTGATTCTGAGAAGAGGTGATAGCATGCTTTAACTACTACAACTCAGACTGTAGAAATCTGGCTTCAACTAAGTATAGCTTCCTGTAGCACCAGAGGTAGGTGCCACTGCATAGAAGGATACTGTGCTCTGCTCTGGAGCTATGTGTTCTTAGAGAGAGGGGTCGCTACTCAATTTTGCTTTGCTTTTACAAGATTATACTTTTACTGCCATTCTTGCATCATAAGGTGTAACCAAAAATGTTCTGCACCTTGGCTGGTTCTAATAAGTCTCTTTGTTTATGATGTTGATATGCAACATGTGGATTATGTTAAACAAGCAGTACGGTTTGAAAATCCAGTGTGAAATCACCCTCTGGCCCTAAATATTAATTTGCCTCAGAAGGTGTTATACAAAGATTGTTCTTGCCTTCTCATAGCCATTCACTCATCTGTAAACGAACTTACAGAACATATTTGTTATGCCCCATGTGTGCCATTAGCTAATGGTCTTATTTCAGCTCTACTCTTTTCTGATTTTTTAGTAATTTGAACTCATACATTTGTGATGAATTTGTTGACTGACTACTAGCTTCTCACAAAAATAATATTCTATTCTGAAATGAAAGTAGTAGGAAAATCAATGGTGCTTATTTGCATTTTAACTGTGACACTGAGAGTTGCAGTAGGCATTTCAACAGTGTTTTCGCAATGCAAATAAAACCAAGTCTATTTTGGACCCAGCCCATTTATTTATCAGTACTGTATAACATGGTGATTTTACATTATGCAATCTCCTGTTAGTGAAGTGATATTATCTCTTCTGCAACCATCTGCTGTTTTTTTTGAGTACATGTTTCTTTGTTTGAACTATTTGTTTATATTTCAGTGACCAAATATCCCTATACGCTAGCTGAAACCATTGCCAGAATTCTAGTTTGATTTATTCCTGTGCACAGTGCTCCAGAAAGCTACTGATTATTCTAGCACAATTGAGGGCGTAGAGGGTGTCACCCTAAACAAGGGATGTTTCTGTTTTAGTCTCACAACATTCTCTCCTGGGACACTTCGCATTTTCTCTGTTCCTGCTCTCTTTCCCCTTGTCTGTTACATAAGTGAGTGCCTTGTCTCCTATTAATTTTCCAAATTTTCCCCATTTCCAATGATGGCCCTACTTGGACAAGCTCTGCTTTTTGTGTCTCCCCACTTACTACATTGACCTTCCCCTTGAATGGATTAAGGTCAGCTCCTTTTATCACACTCTTCACAATATGTACTTCACCCAGGCACAAAGTAAAATTACTGCTAACATTGCTAAACCTATTGCAGGAACAAGTTGCTCTTTTCAACAAAATGGCAAGAAATTACTAGACCAAAGAAATAATAAAAGAATCATGCAAAATCACTAAAATGTAAACAACATAGTCTCCATCTAGTCCTCAATATGCACTTAATGTATACTTTGTGAAAATGTTGTCATCTTTAGATGTCTTCATTCAACACAGCCTATTCCTCTCCCTCCTGTTCTACTTGCCTTTCCTCTAAAAGAACATTTATAGATCACATTTGTATTTACATCCTGTTTATCCCAGCCCACTTTATAATTTATTTTTTAATCTCTCACCCAAAATGTCCAGTAACCTAGTTATCAGTTAATTTCCTAAAAAAATACTGTCACTCCATTGCCAACTTTTCTTCTACAGCAAAAAACAACTAGCTGTCTTGTGTCTCTGGTATACAAACAAATTTTACAGTAACTTTACCACTGTCATTTCTCCATTCCTGATCACTGGTTATATTTTTTCTAATATTGGTAAATATATTTTTAGGCACCATACTTGTAGACATTAAATACACATTTGCAATAGTGGACAAGAATCTTACTCCAGTAACTCTCTAGCAGTGACTCCCCCTCCACTTCAATTATTTTATTAAGGACTATTTAGGTATGGTCCACTTAAATCCATATATTATGTTGTCTCTTTGTTACAGAAAGGTGTACCATAAGGATCCAAACTGATGTTTCGTCTAACTATATTTTCTTTGTTAAATTTTATTCTGCTCTTTTACTTCAAAAATCCTCTGCTAACAGTAATCATTATAAAATCTAAATATAAGATTTAAATAGTCTCTATCTTTTATTAATAAAACAAAAAAAAAAATAGTCAACAACATTAAGACAGACATAAACTCTCTTTGCCCCTGTGCAAAAATACAACTTCATCCTCACCTTTGCTAAAAACAGATCTTTCACTACTCTTGTAAATCAAACTGATTGACATACACTTGGATATCGGGTCTATATTAGATCAGTGAATGCTTAAACAAGCGAACGCTGATTGATCAACCTTATTTTAGCGATGTTCAAAATATTGAAGCAACAGAAACCCGAATTTCTTCCTAGGGAAAGAATTTGGTTGTCTGTTTTTGTTGCTTCGGTATTTTCAGTGCTGTGGTGGAAAGTTACGGGTCGGATTCAGGTAAGTGTGCGATTGTGTGGATGTGAGTGCTAGGGTGGGTTAGGTGAGTTAGGGTTAGGGTTAGGTATGTGTGCGATTGTGTGGACATGAGGGTTAGGGCGGGTTTAGGTGAGTTAGGGTTAGAGAGCGGGTGAGGTGAATGAGCGATCGTGACGGACCTTAGGGTTAGGGTTTGGGTTAAGGTAAGTGGATAGTTAGTGGTGTGTGCATAGTTTAGTGTAGAGTTAGGTGTCAGATTTTAGATGTATGTGTGTGGATTTTTGTTTGTTTGGTGTGCTTGTGTTGTGTGTATGTGTTTTGGATCAGTGATTTTTTTCCCTAGGAAAACAATCGCTGATTTGACAGTTCAAGATTGTAAGCTTTCGCTTACATAAGGTTGATCAATCAGTGTTCGCTTTTTTAAGAGTTCGCTGATCTAATATAGACCCTTGGATATCCTCCTTAATACAGCTTTAGTTGGCTTATAAAGTTTAATTTATTCTGTTTTAGAATCCAGAAAAGCAATTTCTATATTATTCCCACTCCAAAGCTTATGTATGCCCTCTCATTTATTAATCTAGGCTGTTCTCACTACTCCTCATTGACCTAAAATGTCCTAAACAAAATTTTGGGATTTTTTGATTACACTGCAAAACTCACCACTGTGAGTGATCAGTTCCACTGCTGCTCTAGTAATTGGTATGAGTACGGCTTACCTTTTCTCAACTATGCTTTATAAACTTTTGCTCGATTACTTCCTGCCCACCGTATGCATGCAAGCATTGAATCACAAGTCATCAATACTAATTAAGTTCTGAGGTCTTATCTTTAGAAGACCTCATCTCTGGGTTTACCATAGGAAAAAAAAAATCTTCAAACTTCTTCTGGCAGTTTGGAATTTTCTACAAATCACAAAATAACTCTTACCCACACTTGTCAGAAAAACTATACGATAAGCTTGCTAATGCCACTCAGTACAAATGCTATAGCATTTCCTACCCTATAATCAACTCCCACCATCATAGAAACCCACTACCTTTATCACCTCCTCTTGTCTAACATTCTTTGCTTACTTCTCTACTATGTATTTACTTGCTTTCCTTAGATCTTATTCCCTGTAATTGTTGTGACTAGGACTGCATTTTCTGCAGCAAAAATACATACTACATTATATTTGCTTGATGGCAGAAAGATATAATAAGCCTTTGCCCTTTTATGTGCATTTACCAATCAGTACCTTTCCATTTCTAGCATTCCATGGCTTCTTGATTGTCTCTGTAGATTCCCTCTCCACCACGCATTCCAACAGTACAGTCCATTAGTCTATAACCATCCCTTGGAAAACATGTTTTCGGAGATCCAGTCTGCTGCTTGTGCCCTTGACTTTGCTCACTGTCCTTCCTGTTCAGGATGGCTGTTTCTCTCTCCCTGTAATGAGCGTGTGCATAAATATCATGCCTCTTTTGTCTCTAGCCACATGTAAGAAAAGCTCTATTTATTTTAACCATTGGTCATACCCTTCCTACTCCAGTCTGTGGATCTTTATAGTTCTGACACTGAACCCATGTTGGTTGCTATCTTGGAGATTGTTCTCCTCTAGAAATTCTACCAGCCTTCAAGTGTCTCTCAATGACATTTTCTGCTGTTATTAGATTAAAAGACCTCTAGACTTCTGGATTTTTTTTTCTGTTACCCTTTATACAAGGGAACAATACTTACTGTCTTCCAGTCCACTGTCCACTGCCACTACTGGAATAAATTCTTAAAATACATTTATCTTATCTTAATGTCCTGAGCAATAATTATATCTCTGCAGCATTTGAAGACGTCACTTCAAATTCTTATTTTGTTCTAACCAAAAAAAAAAAAAAAAGACATAACATGATATTGATAGTGTCGTGATTTTTTTTTTTTTTTTTTTGTGAGGGGGTGGACTTTGTCTTTTCTATAACGCATTCTAAACTCCCTAAAAAAAAAAGAGAGAGAGTTTCATGCCTGACTGCCTTATGTAACGTGATTTTTGCCTTCAGTTACAAAGCACTAAGAATTATTGTTTATTTGCTTATTTAGGAATCCTAAGACATTGTTTGAAATGTTCTTCCATTGACCTTGTTTTATATTCTTTGTCATATTTTAAACATACTGCTTTAAGCAGCTTCCTCTCTAGCTACTAAATGAGGTTCGGAACAGACCATTTTGTCCACGGACATCTTCAAGGTGTGGGGTTAGTTAGAATTGCAGGATTTGGGAGGATAGGGGTAGGATAGGGTTAATAGGAATGGATGAGGTTTGGGAGGAAGTGAGGTGGGGTAGAGAGGGGCTTAAAGGATGTTAGATAAGTTTAACTGGATTAGGAGTCACATTTTGGTGTGAACTTGCTAAGGCAAGTATAAGTCAGAGACGACGTGTAGGTATTCCTGTGGAATAGGTAGGCCTTGGGTTACTGGTGGGTTTTGGTTGTAGGAGACAGGTGGGCTGTATAGAAAATATCAATTAATTTTAATTTTTTTTTCCTGTTACTTGAGACTGTTGAGTCTGTGGTTCTGGTATGGTAGGGCTTAAACTGGGGAGATTTCAGTTAGCTGGGTGTTCTGTTAAGGAGATAATTTTGGTTGGTAGTTTGCCATTTCAGGTCATTTCAATAAGTGTGACTGTGGGCAGATAAGGGTGGTTGGAGATGGTGTTGGCACGATGGCTGTGACTTTTATGTTCTCAGTGCAACTTTTTACTAGTTACTTTAAGGGGATGCTGAATTGAGTGGTTTAAGGGCATTCACTCTTCGGCGTTTTTTGATACCCCCCCCTTTAGAGTGAGTTGGCTGCATGGGGCCTTCTTTTGCAGGGTTATGGCTTCTAATCATTCTGTGGTAAGCATGGTGGTAGCGGAGCAGTGATGTCCAAGCTGACAACATTCAAATGGCAGAAGTCTATTCTGTGCCTATGAGAGTGTGCAACTAATGGGTGCTGTGCTGGTGCAATAGAACCCACTTTTCTGGATTTATCCTGCCATTTTTCATTTGTGTTTAACATATATCACCCAATAAAGCAGCCTGTCATGACAGAAAAATACATTTGTGTGGTGGTTCCTCCTGCATGGCGGCGGTTGGGTGGATTTGTTACTTGGGTAGCTTGATTCCCCTCATTTGCGACAATTTGCCAGCACTTTCAGTGTTGCAGTCTGTTTAGGAAAGAGTTAAACTGTACGTTGGGTGTTAGGACAGCAAGAGGTAGCAGTCCTTATGTTCTAAGCATCGGGAGTTGGCCATGAATAATGGCAGGTATTGCATATGCGCAGTAAAACAGGCAATGTGCTCTTACCATTATGCGCAGTAAAGATGAATGGTTGTCGGGGGTTGGTGGACTCATTTTGAGGCAAAAAAGTTGGCTGCTGTTCAGGCAAGGTGCTCTTACCATTCATTTCTGGGCATGTTTAATGTCCTAATTAGTAGAGTTTTACAGTGGTGCTGCTGTGGGTTACATGAGGTTATAGGTCACTTGCCTGGGTACCGTCCGATGTCTGCATTAAATGTTTTGCATTAATGAGGCTAAGATAGCATTATTGGTAGGGGTTGCCTTTTTAGGGATTTTTTGGCAAAAGATGCTGTCAAATCGCTGGCATTGATTTTAGGATTAAACTTGCTAAATAACAACTTGTTGTAGAAACCCTGTTTTTTTTTTTTTTTTTTTACTGAACATTGTAATTCCACCAGGGGGGGGGGGGTACTGCATATCTACAATGGTGAGAATTAATTACACATGTGATTTTGATTCTAGGTACTGATGACAGGGGGCCATGCTTGGATTTGAGTTTGGAGGAAATATGGTAATTGGTTCCTTTGTGGGCTTTTCTTGAGACTCCAGCAGGGGATGGTGAAAGCTACCATCCTCCATATGTTCTGTGAGACACTAACAATCATGAGGGGTAGGTGGAGAGTTGGCGCACTTTTCTTATGCTGGGCATAAGGCTTCATTTTCCTTTTCACTTGTGTATGAAAGATGGGGGGGGGGGGATATGAAGGCTGGTTGCAGGACAGTTAAGGCTGGCTGGTGTTCTACATATTTTGTTATGAGTGCAAGGCTGGCTGGTGTTCTATATATTGCAGGACAGTTAAGGCTGGCTGGTGTTCTACACATTTTGTTATCGGTGTGAACAATGCAGTATGTCTTCCCTTTCCCTCATGTTTAGGGTATTGCTTGTTTGCCAGTTTTGAGGGAGTTCATGCTTGGCTGGGTTCTGCATATTGTGTTATCGGTATACAATGCAGTTTTCTTATGTGGGTTCCCTTTCCCTAAGGTATAGGGTATTGTTACCGTGCCTGGTTTTGGGGAGTCAGGGCGTGTGGTGTCCTTCCTCTTGGCCTCTATCTGGATGTATTCATAGTTATTAGGCCCATTAAAAGTTAGATGAAATCGACAGAGTGTTTTTTTTATTTTTATTTTTTTTTTTATGCTTAGTTTTGTTTTCTTTTAACTTGTCTCAAATTAATAGCACTAATATTTTGAAGGTGTCCCTGAGTTTTGGATTTGTCCCTGATTCTTTTATGTTCTCTGACCATCACACTGATTGGTTCAGATGTTTGAGTTAAACTATATTTGTAAAATTATTTGTGTTAAAAATGCATCAACAGTAGGTCCTGCTGGTTGTATACATGTATATTAGGCTGTATTTTTGTAACTGATCAAACTTGTATGTTTATTTATTTATTTATTTTACAGTTTGTTTACCGAGATAGTCCATTGGGCCAAGAATAACCCATTTTCAATGGAGTGCCAGGGAGAAAAGCTCCATGACAACAATATAAGATAAAGACAATACATTCACATGCATCAGAAAACCTGGGAAGGGTGGAAAGTTTGAAACTGTGTTATAGCTTTCAGAATGTGTCTCATTGAGTGTGCTGTTTTCTGATCCACTGACACTAATAAAGCATTGTGATAGGGCAACACGTATGTGGTTAACTGTAACAGCTAAAGTGTGCATTGTGTCCATTTGTTCCACATTATGTGTTTAGTATGCCTCATTTGGAGATGGAAGGTTCAGAGCTAGGCAGATGGCTTTACAATAGAAGTTAGCTTTGCTTATACAGGGCACTAATGGATGTGGTCTGGAATTGCAAGGTTACCCGGGTTTTGGATATTGTTAGGTCCATTCATGTGTGGGATTTAGTTTAACATATTCGACTGGTAATTAAATTTATCTTGGGTATTTGCTAGGGTCATCGGAAGCATAGCTTCAGTTATGGCTGCTTTGTCATAGATGTGAGTGGCGGTGGTACATTCCTTCCCATGTTGGTGGGATAGGTTGCCCTTGAAGATGTCTTGGAATGGGGGTTATGTATTTTGGATGATTTACATGTCTTTTCTTTCTTGCAGATGGGGTCTTGGAATGCTGCGGCTGTAATTTGGAATAGGTGGGTATAAGATGGAGCCTTTTCTTTACATATTAGAGAGTTTACTCTTCTCTTTTTCCTTGTAGATGGTGGTGTACCGAGTACCAGTGGTGGCGATGCACAGTGAATTTGCAGATGATGGAAGCAGTAGCATGCGAGGAGATTACACATGGGGAGCACAAGTAGGCAACAGTACTGACGGAAGTTGGTGGATTTCACAGTTGTTGAGTTTTGGTAGAGGATTTACACTGCTAGTCAGAGAAGGACAGGCATTTGAGTTTTTGATCTCAGAGTTAATTGGATGCACAATTTCTTCTATTACCCATTCAGTATGTTAGAGTAACGTTGGAAGTTGTCCCTGTTCTGGGCATTTGCATTCAATAGTAAAAGGGAGCTGCAGCCATAGGCAAGAGTTGGGTGGTGCACAGGAAGGCTGGAGATGGGCATGTGCTGAGTGATCAGTGGTCAGCACCCTAATTAACTGCCTTTTAAAGGTAATGGAAGCTTTATGTAGAATTTGATGGTTGGACTAGTGTATAATGGAATTGGTGATTTTGGTGCTTGAGTGGTGCATAGCGGGCTATGTAGGGAGGTATGTTTGGGTCAAGGTAAGGTAGGACTAGGGATGTGATGGTGCAGGTACCAGTGGCTGTTGTCATTGATAGAATGGTGCATAAATGTGCTTGACTGAGGGAGTGTAATATAAAGAGTTGCTGTCCTTCAGGAAATAGTTAAAGGTAGTTGATGTTGAGGGGCTGGACATTCAGTTTGTTGGAGTTGTGTACAAAGGGGTCACAGGAAATTTTATTTTATTCTCTGTTTAGCAAGATATGTCGAACTTGGTGTAATTTGGGTAGTGTATCGACAAATAAAGAAGTAGGTTGGGGGCTGGGTAAGGCAGGGCTGCGGATTTGTTATGGGGGGGCCTGGGTTTTTTTCTACAGGTGGGGTGGATGCGAAGTAATTAAAGGCATAAGAAGTCACTAGGTTACTGGTGCTAGGGCTCTTACAGTCAGTTTATCTATATTTGTTTTATTTATGGTTATTATGCACTTGTATTTGGAGGTAAGGTGTTCTGCTGGGGGAGGATGGGTTGATGTTTGGTAGATGGTATGTTAATAAGTGCTTGTTTTGTACTCATTAAGGCATTTCAAGGTTGGTGCAGCTGGGTAGTGTAAGGCCAAGGGAGGATAAGGTATGTTGAGGGCAAGTTATAGCAGGGTTTGCTAATTGCTTAGGGGTAGTTTTGGGTTCTTACTGGTATGAGGAGCGGGACCAGTTTTAGAAGTTGGGGTAGTTACTAGGTTAATGACTCTAATGTTTTGATTAACTAGACAGCCTCAGGTAAGTAAGATTCCTTAATCCAGACTGCATTCCATTTTCCTTTTAGTCAAGAGGGATATGGGTGATTGTTGCTCGTGTCCAAAAGGAATATAGGTAGACCTGTTGGGGGGGGGGAGAATTTACACTTCATGTTTGATAATAGGATATAATAGCACAGCTATGGTTGTTTTTTTCTTTGCCTTAATTATGGTTAACAATGTTGTTGGGGACTAATTGGTTGGGAAAAGAGTGGTATATTATTTATAGAATAGGCCCCTTTGTAATGCAATAATTTGTTTATTTTGCATGAGTATTAGTTGTATTGTGAATCTGTCAGGTGTGGAGGAAATCTTATGGGTATTTTTGTTAATGCATCTTAAGTTTCTACGGTGTTTTGTATGTGATAGTAAATGCATTTTAAGCAGTTGATGAAGGAGATATGCCAGTGGTGATGTATTTGTGATTATGTGTGGATGAAGTGTTTACAGTTTTTTCTTTTACAGGTGGCTTTGACATGCGAGAGAGGGGGTTGAGGATGATGGTTGATGGAGTGGTGTGAAAAGAGGTCATGGTCTTCCAGCAAGGCTGTCACACATGGAGTTGTTATATTTTCTTCCCAATAGTTACAATGTAATAGTTTGTTTGCTCGTTTTGGGTGGGGAGCATTAGGAGAAGAAGAAGAAAAAAAAAAGAAAAGAGGATATTGTAGCTACTTTAAAGAGATCTCATTGGTATGATGGTATGCAATGGGGTTTAATAACGAAATAGTATGGCTTGTTTTGTTGAGTTGCTAGAATGCCATGATGGCTGTTGAGCTATTTTATTGCTAATAAGGGATAGTTAGTGTGATGGAAGACAATGGGATTTTATGATACTATTTTGGTTATTTTAAGCAGTGAAATGGGGCTGGGATTAGGCATCATGGTTTGTTCTTGTTTCTTTGTGGTTTCAGATGATGGTGGGCTTTGTGATGGTAGACCAGTTGAAGGGTAATGATGGGGGAGTCATTAGAAGTGTTATTGCTCTGGCATTAAGGAGAGCTCATTTGGCTATTACTGGATTGGGTGGTAAATGGGGTTGCAATTTGGTATGATGGCATGTAGTTGACTCTGCGTGTTTTTTATAATGCTCTTGAAGTCTTTGTGGATCTGCCATTGGTCATGAAGTGAGGATTATTTAGCTCATGTGCAGTGGGTATGCTAGGTTATCTTAGCATAGGTGAAGGTTCAGTGTTTTGTTTTCAGTGGTTTTGATAACTGGTTATTTTGTTATGTGATAGGGTTTTAGGAGTTAACTATATCCACCTTGGTTAGTGGGGATGGGGTATGCCGAATGATGTTTGGCCGGATGCCTTAATGGTTTTTAGATTGCTGGAAGTGTGCTGCAGAGAGGAGGAACAGGCTAGTCAAGCTGGTTGGCAGAGAAGAGGGACAGGCTTGCCCTCTTCTGTTTCCCCTCTGGTGCTGAATGGTCAATTCAATAAGTTGGAAAAGAAAAGTGAGCGGTTACGCTGCTTGACAAGTACATAAGTAAGCAAAGGAAGCTGCTTATTTGGTTGATGGTATAATGCAACAAATGGTAATGAAAGTGAGTGGTTATGCTGCTTGATAAGTATATAAGCAAGTAGGTGTAGCTGCTTATTGGATTGATGGTATAATGCAAAAATGGTAATTAAAGTGAGCGGTTACGCTGCTTGATATGTACCGATAAATGGTAATGGAAGTGAGCAGGTACTCTGCTTCATAAGTAGGTGAGTAGAGGTATGGACGCTGCTTACTGAGCAGGATGAGCAGGTTTACACTGTCCTGTCCTAAGATAATGTTACATGGATGTTATTTCAACTGTATCATGATTGGTTGAAATGAATGAATATTGAGTAACATTTATGTTTATGGAAATTTAATAAAGGTCATCAAATGTCATTTGGTATAATGTATTTCTTGAAGGGGACCAGGACAATTGAGGTTTGGAACAGACTATTTTGTCCAGGGACATCTGCAAGGTGGGGATTAATTAGAGTTGCAGGATTTGGGAGGACAGGGGTAGGATAGGGTTAATAGGAATGGATGAGGTTTGGGTGGAAGTGAGGTGGGGTAGGGAGGGGCTTAAAGGATGTTAGGCAAGTGTAACTGGATTAGCAGTCACATTTTGGTGTGAACTTGCTACCCTCCCTCCCTCCCTCTTTTATTAGTTGGGATGTGGTTATGTTTAATTTGGACAAGGCAGTGAAGAGGGACAGGCATGCCCTCTTCTGTTCCCCCTATGGTGCTGGATGGTCAATTCAATAAGTTAGAAAAGGAAAGTGAGCAGGTACGCTGCTTGATAAGTATATAAGCAAGCAGGTGAAGCTGCTTATTGGATTGATGGTATAATGCAATAAATGGTAATGAAAGTGAGCGGGTACGCTGATTGATAAGTATATAAGCAAGCAGGTGAAGCTGCTTATTGGATTGATGGTATAATGCAATAAATGGTAATGAAAGTGAGCGGGTACGCTGCTTGATAAGTATATAAGCAAGCGGGTGAAGCTGCTTATTGGATTGATGGTATAATGCCATAAATGGTAATGAAAGTGAGAGGGTACACTGCTTGATAAGTATATAAGCAAGCGGGTGAAGCTGCTTATTGGATTGATGGTATAATGCAATAAATGGTAATGAAAGTGAGCGGGTACACTGCTTGATAAGTATATAAGCAAGCGGGTGAAGCTGCTAATTGGATTGATGGTATAATGCCATAAATGGTAATGAAAGTGAGTAGTTATGCTGCCTGATAAGTATATAAGCAAGTGAGTGAAGCTGCTTATTGGATTGATGGTATAATGCCATAAATTGTAATGAAAGTGAGCTGTTACACTGCCTGATAAGTACCGATAAATGGTAATGGAAGTGAGAGGGCATGCTGCTTCCTAAGTCGGTGACTGGAGGTATGGATGCTGCTTACTGATCAGGATGAGCAGGTTTACGCTGTCCTGTCCTAATATAATGTTACATGGATGTTATTTCATCTGTATCATGTTTAGTTGAAATGAATGAATATTGAGTAACATTTATGCTTATGGAAATTTAATAAAGGTCGTCAAATGTCATTCAGTGTAATGTGTTTCTTGAAGGGGACCGGGACAAATACTGTTTAAATTTGAGATGCCGCTCAATGGTATCCCACAGTTCCACTCCGTGACTGCAAAGGAAAACATCAGTAAATTCCTAATGACTCACTAGTTTTATGGATGCAGGAGAATAAAGAAGGCAGCTGTATATGACTGTAGTAGTAAAGAGCTAGGCAGGTTTATGACCCAATGAACTGAAAAGAACAAAAAGCTATACACATCTCGCTATAGAGATATTCCATGGCCAAAAACATAAGATGTGACCAATGCAATAATGTAAGAGCAAGGGGAGCAATTTCCAAAAAAAAAATAATGATAACATTTCCTTCAAACTCAGTAAGATTTGCTCTGATGAAGCTGCCAAACACAGACATCCAAATAAAGTAAAGAAAAATGTGTATTTATTTATTTTTTTATGTGGCCATATATTGGATAATTTTTAGGGAGGAAAAATGCCATTGTGTGACATATCAATTTCTGAAAAAGTATTGTATATATTTATTAATTTTACACAGTATTAAACTGAAACATATTTCAGTCAAGAACATACAACATGTAAATATATGATTAATATCACAATTTTATCCAAGAACACTGTGATGACTGCACTGGTCAATATTACTATGTTAAGATCAAAAGTCATTCAAGATAAGCAGGGCTGACAGCCATCAACCAGCTATGGCACCAAAATGGTCATTTCTGAAAAAGGATATAATTACTAAGGATTTAATTAGTGAATATAAAGTCTGAGAGGAGTGAGTTAAGCTTGACCCATATTTTACAGAGTTAAGGAATATCTATTTTATGTATCAATATCCAGGTCATCAGAATAGTTATTTTTATTAAAAATTCGACCAGTATTTAAGAGAAAATATTGTAACACAATTTCTGAAACCTAATCAGTATATATGAAACAGTTTTAAGGAAAAATATATCTATTTATCTACATTAATCTACATATATATATATATATATATATATATATATATATATATATATATATATATATATACCAGCAATTCATAAAGAGTAGAGTGACAGATTATTATACCTCGGATTCAGCAAGCAGCAGTGCAAGAATAAGTTCTTCCTGCATGCAGAGACCATTCCTGTTCACCACGGCAGCGTGCCATGCATATGTATGAAGGCACTCTGCCGTGCTGTAAAATAGACATTCTGTGTATGAGAGCAGGGGGTGTGTCTGAGAGCAGAGCTCTCACAATACACAAGCCCCCTGCACTCCATAATTGCCGCTTGGCAATTTAAAAAGAGCGCAAATGCTCGTAACACCCCCAACCCATCAGGGTAAGAAATCTGGACAAAGCCACAAGGGACAATCGTCCCTATCAAGCCACAAGTTGATAGAATAACAGATTTAGCATAAGCACATAGCACACACCTTCCAACCCGTCCGAGTAAGGAATGTGGACAAAGCCATAAGGGACAATCGTCCCACAAGGCAGAAAGTTGACGGAATAACAGGTTCAGCATTAACATGGATATTCTGAAGGGTACAAATAAAAAAAAACACAACAAATATATATTTTTTCTATATATGAAATAAAGTTTAAGGGTAACTGTGCAGGTGTGCCTGTTGCTTAGCTACGTTTAGCCCAGTTGAAATGGCATGATAAGTTAAAAAGCAATAGACATTCCGCATCAACATAAGTGTAGTGGTTAGAGCGCATGCCTTGTATGTAGTCCTTCATGGTTCAAGCCTCACCAAAACCATTTCCATTTTGTATGTGTAAACATTAAAATTTTAATTTTTTGCATATTTATGTAAGAAGCAACTGATTTATCTCAACCAGAGTAGTGTATCAGGCCCAGATGTGAAGTGTCAGTGTAATAAAGTAGTGAAACCCCCATATAAACACAAGTGCCCCATACAGTATAGTCACACAAGAATAAATTAATCACAGCACATTGGGGGATGTCAGGGGAAGGTAAATAAATCTATATTATGTAATGAATGATGAATCAATTCCATACAGGATGTAGACCAATATAATAAAACATAAGCAATGCTAAGCATTGCACAGCTATGTTGACCGGATATAAGCATTGTGTACATATGAATACTAAGCAATGGATAGCCCAGCTAAGTGGATTTGCCCATTGGTAAGCAATGCTGAACCTGCCCCTTTAAGACTGCCAACTTTAGCTAAGCAGGTTTGCCCGTAGCTTAGCTTAGCTCAGCATTTTCAAAACCATCCAATCATGGCAAAAGGCAGGAAATCGTCTGATTTGAATCCCACAGGTGGGAATATAGATCATAACTGGTTGTAGCTCTCCACTGTAGGCAGTATGGCAGGTGTTGGAGAGGGCATGCACTTCAGGGTGCAGTGCTGAGGCATACAGGAGTCCAAGGTCATGGTAGGACTCCTGGTAAAAAAACATGACATGAGACTGCTGCAGTACCAGTACCAGGGCTCACAATATAAAACGGAAGTCTGGGAAAGTATCACCCATGAACTCACCAGTGCCACTGGTATCCCTTGGACTGGTGAGCAGGTCCAGTACCACTATGCCAACTTAAAACAGAGGGAGAGGGAGCTCTAGAAACAGTGGGTCCAAGAAGCAAGAGACAGGGGAGATGGCCCAGCAGTGTGTAAGTATTCATAGCAATAATTGTTTACCAAAGTCCAGCCTGTGTATGTGATGGCTAGGTATGCATAAATGTTTCTCTATTTTCATTACAGCTGTAGCTGATCAAGCTTTGAACCAGGAAGCCCATGCCAGCAGGTTGCAAAGGCTGTGTTGCGAGGCTGGTGTGTAACAATCCTGCTTGTAGTAGTCATACCAAATAAATATAAAGGACTAAAATGTCACCTGGCACTATAAAATGTGTATGGTTTCCACTGAATTAGCCAGAAAATATAACAGTAATAGTCCCATATAGATCATATTTAAATAAAAGAGTAACTGCCTGGTAATAAAGTTCTAAATCTTGGATTGGTTGTGTTTACTCTGGTATTGTATGGCCTCACATATTGCATTCACCAAGATCTGGTATGTGAATAGTACTTTTGTGTCAATTGTTTCTTACACTGTGCTACATAAAAATATGTCTAGGAATGTCTGTATAAGAATGTTGTAATTACAAGGTCAGATTGTACAACCAAGACAGACTTAGATAGAAAACACTGAAGAAAAAGGCAGTGCTTTCTAAATAGCTCACTCTAATGAAACACACATTGTTATATTTTTAGCACACACAGCCATGGTTTGAATCCTGTGAGTGGTAGTAAGCTGTATGCATAATCATAACTCCCAACTGTACAGATTTGTGCAGAATGTCCAGATATTTGCCTCATATTTTTGGCCTGTTCCTCTATTTTCCTGTCAAATCACTGGGATGATCTCAGGATTGTAGTCACTAAATAATGACATACATTTGAGTTTCAGACTTCAGATCCTTCAGAAAATGTATATTAAAACAAATACTGTTACTCTAGCAACTTTCTAAAAGTTTATAACAGCAATATTTAAAATATGTCTCTATTTGTACCCCCAGTTTGTCAAGCTTTGTACAGATTTTTTGCATTAAGAGTTTGAGATGTATGTGCAGCATTATAACTAGGTATCTGGACATATGTGTAGAAACAGTCAGATAGTGTTAAAAAACATTCCCTCCACAGGTCTACCAGGTAAGAGAAATAGAATGCAGCTATAACTGTTGAAGTATACACTATGTACAAACATAACACTGCCCAAACCAAGGCCATAGGGTATTGTAATAATACTTGTAGAGTAATGATTAGAGCAATGATCATTAAAGGTGTGAGTACTGCAAAGATATACAAGTTGTTAATTGACATCCACCCCCCTCCACCATATCTGTAACAATAATCTAAATACACAAATCAATGAGTATGTTTTATACCAAACTTACAGTTGGGACATATGTCCTATTGTTCAACAAATATTGAAATGTGTTTCTATTAATATTCCATGCTGAAATACTATCATTGGTGGCCTGCTGCTATCAATGTAACCTGCATGCCATTGTAATGGTCACTGTGCTTCCATATATGCATGTGTTCTATATGCTATGCAACTGTTCCAAATCTGTTGTATTGGGTTAAAGGGAATGTCAGTGCATGCTGTTGTAATGAATCCTGGATTCTGTTGACTATTACTAACCCACATATGTTCTCAAACTGAGACACCATAGGACATTTGGGAAGGCCAGTCCCAGCGGCCCCCCTCTCCCAGCTCATCTGGCTGTGTCCCCAGGCCTCAGGACATTTGGGACCCACCCCGGGACCTCCTTGTCTGCTGATCCTGCACCATCTTCAGGTAGAACTGCCTCAGGGGATGGGGCTCTTCCCCCCTCGGGAGTGGGCATGGACAGGATACTGTCACCCAAGGCGAGGTCCAGGGTTTGTGGGGTAGCAAGCTCCAAAAGGAGTTTGCAGATCTGCTAAGCCAGCTAGAGGACCACATAGTGCAATTAGAGGGTCAGCCTGCCCCTCCTCATCAGCCACCAACACGGCCACCTTCAGGGCCATGAAGGTGCAGTGGTGACTGCCCATGGCTGGGGACCTCAGTTCCACTGTTTCCATCTGGGGCTCATGGGCTTCCGATTTCCAAACACCCCTCCCTGTCCAAGGTGTTTATCCCCCACATGTGTCATATACCACCCCTGTATGCTATCTTGTCTATCTTCTCTGTCTTCCTACCCAATCTACCATGCCAAATATACCTACTATCCTTCCCCAACATCCCAATCTCACCTTAAAAAAGGGCAATCTGTTCCACCCCAAAAATCCCCCCCCATACACAGCTGTCCATTTTGCATGTGTCCACTAGACACATGTAATCTGGTTTAATTGGCTTCACAACACATTATTTATTATTGTCCTCAGACCTATCTCAGGGGTTTGAGTGTCCAAATATAGTGCCAAAATCAGTATATATGCACAGCTGTTGCTGTAGAAGAAATGAACAGCTATGGACCTTCCCTACTCCCATCCAGCACACCCCTCGCTACTTATCCTATTCTCTTTCCCTCTGTGTGCCCCCTTTTTCATCACTTTCCTATCACCCCTTTTTTTCTCTTCTTTTAAAGAAATTTGCATGGGGTTAAGCGGGAGGAAACACTTTAAAGCAGTAGTAAGTGGGATTAAACCTGTTTGCATGGTGCTAAGCAATGCCTACACAGATTAAACACTTTGCAGGCTGTCTGTAAGCATATTTAACCGGAAGTTAGCATTGCTTACCACCACGCAAACCTGCGGAAACCCACTTGCAACTGCTTAAAAGTCCCTCAATCACTCTGTATCCAACAGCCTTTGTTCTGCAAAGCAATAAAATAATCAGCCCTTACAAGTTCCGAATGCAGGGCCCTGCACACCATAATCACAGATAGTTACCACTAAGCCATCTGAGTTCCGGATATGATTTTCTCAAACATATCATGCAGCACAGTCATTCAACAGTAGGGAAAATGTATTTATATATGAATATGGATATATATATATATATATATATATATATATATATATATATATATATATATATATATATATATATATATATATATATATATATATATATATATATTTATGTATGTAGTGCATTCAGACATCGGATCCACACTCTGAACCTCTCACTGGAAAACATCTGACCAAAGGCACTGTAAATGGGGGTGAAGTGGCCCAAAATAGAGATCGCTTGCAATTACTGCCATTATCCCTGCCTCCACAGCTGAACTGTTCTGCCTTGCAACAAAATATCCAACCCTTGGAAGTCTTGAACCCAGGACCCTGCACAGCATAGCCACAACAAGTTACCACTAAGCCATCTGAGCTGTAAGATGTTGGGATAATTTCTCTAACATATCATGCAAAACAGTCAGTCTACCATAGGGAGTGTACCATGTGGAAGCACTAAACATTCTAATGATACACACACACACACACACACACACACACATATATATATATATATATATATATATATATATATATATACACACACACACACATATATATACACACATACACATATACATACATATATAAATACATAAATACTTATAGATATATATATAAAGATAGTATATATAGAGGGTGCCATTATTCCTACAGTTGCCACCTTTTCAAATGGTCAGTGTCTGATTCTTTCCTACAAATGAGAATTATTGCATGAAACATATACCCACACACAATGCAAATGACATGACATCACAAAGTCTGTATACATATAAATGTTTATTTGTGAAATATTTCAGTTGTTTATGCCATTTCTTATAGAATTTAGGTGTTTGAAATACGTAACAGATTAATGCAACTCTCAAAGAAAACATATGATATAGTAATCTGCAAAAAAATAACATACTTTGCTGTCTAGGCTAAAGCCTTCAAGTAGTACAACAGTAAAAACACATTTGCCTTGAATATAAGAATCAATCAAAACTTAATTACAGATGTAGTTCAACAGCCTCCAATTACACTCTGTAGTGATTCCCCTAGGGGGGAAAGTATCAGTTGTCACAATGTAAATGTATCCATTACATAGCAATGCTTAACTTAAAATGTCACTATCACACTGACAAACAGAACTGTGTGCAAGACAGTAAGCTCTAGCTCACCACTATTCACTTGGTGAAACGTATGAAAATGTACAGCCATATACCTTTATTTTTCTTATTACTGATATTCCTTGAATGTTGTAACAGCCTAGGTTGAAAACATTTAATACCACTCCCCCATAAAATGTCTTACAAGGACATATAACATTGTTCTCTATACACCGACCTCCAGACTGTACAGGGTCACACATGTTTTGTCCAGATGTAGCGCTCATATATATGGACCCTACCCTACAACCTGTGTGGGAGTCCACAACATCACTGGAATGACTGGAATGATGGCAGGAATGTCAGCACTAAATAATGATAGACCATTCCTATCAACCTCTTACTGTATGACATCTGGGTAAAGCCTGGCATATAAATGGAGGACAGAGGCTGAAACACAGGGCCATATTTGAAATATTGCTGTTAAACACTGTGGACGTTGCTGGTGGATTGGTTGCAACATACCCTTATTCAGGAATATGAAGTCAGAGACACAAATGGATGTTGCCATGTACTTATAGCAAACAACAGAGAGAATGCCACTGATATGTCAGGGACAAGACCTGTGTGGGGAACAGGCAAAACATAACAGCCAATCCTCAGGCCATCATATGTATAGGTGCACAGTTGACAGCAATGCAGACAGACTGCATTCCATGCAAAACTAGCATGCACACACAAACTCTGTGAAATTAGCAGTATTCATTGCATATAACAGCAATAATCACACATTGTCCCTAGATCTGGAACCTTATGCAAACATGTAGTTGGCCTGTGTCCACAACTCCTGTTGTAAGAGATATTCCTACCTGCTGTCTGTAACACTGCTGCACCCACACATGAAGGATGTCTTCCATACAGGAAAGGTAAAGGAACAATGCCCACATGATGTTATTTATAGTAGTGGATTGCTATGATATTGGCTATTGGAAGAACTACACAGCTGCCTGCATGCAATTAGCAAGTGGGGGACAGCAGTTGGTGCAGAGGCCATCACCTGAACATGAGCATCACCTACAAAAGCCATGCTTCAACCTATTCAAACAAGCTCGATCCCAGTAGTGGAGATGGAGAGGGAGGGAGAGATAGAGAGGAAGAGGGAGAGAGGGAGAGAGAGAGAGAGAGAGAGAGAGAGAGAGAGAGAGAGAGAAAACATAAACAAAACCTCAAAATAAGAAGCAATAAGCAAGAAGACAACCTGTACACAGAAGGAACCTGAAGATAAACCAGGTATGTGAAACATGTAAGCATTTAATTGAATGTAGTACTTGGTCTGTAATAATGGGATAGATGATTATGAAAGATGTATATATGCCATCAATACTTGCTGTAATGATGTTCTGCTGAACAAATGCTATGGACATAGCATCTGGCTCTGTCGGCAGTGGGCCATACCTGTCAACTGTGCAGATCTTCACAGAATGTCAAGATTTACCCATCACAGTGTTTGTTCTGTTCCTCCAAACATCTATATTAGTCTGGCAAATAGATGGAGATGGAAGTAATGAAGTCATGACAGAGACATGAGTTTCAGACCCCAACGGTTCTTGGAATTCATAAATTCCAATGCCCTAGATCAACTAATCCATAGTCCCACCAGGGGCTCAATATCCTAGACCTGGTCATTACCAACATGGAAAATTGATGCTTCACACCTATGGTCACCCCCTCATTGGTCAGGTCAGACCATAAGCTAATCACCCTTAACATCCTTATCCCACCCCCACCCCCCCCCAGTAAGGAAACCTCCATAAAAAACTTCTCCAAAGCCAACTTTATGCTACTCAAGTCAGAAGTTACAAACTTCATGACACCCTTGCAGACAGGAACTGAAAATTCGACTGCTGAGTCCTACACTAAGGCACTGTACAAGAACATCTACTCATGCATGAATCGTGCCATCCCAAATAGAACCAAGATGCTCTCCTCCAAAAAAAGGAAGCCAATCTGGTGGTCCCCTGCCATAAACAAACTTTACAACAAAAGGAAAAAACTGTTGCAGAAAAGAGGAAAATCCCAGGATGCTAAAAACTCCCTTACAAGCCTCAGTAAGAAGCTGAGATCCCTCATAAAATCCTCCAAAGCTAGTTATGAAAATAAAATTGCCAAAGATTCCAAAGACAACCACAAGGCATTCTATAGCTATATCAAGAATCTAAATGGCAATGCTCAGAGCTGCTCTGAGCTACAACAGAATGGCATTAAATATACTGATCCCAAGGATATTGCCAATATCCTGGCAGATCAATTCAGTGCCAACGTCACCCTCCTCTCACCCCCTAAATGGCCCATCTCAATACCAAAAGATTGCCAAATTCCAGTAATAATGGCCACACAGGTAACAAACGCACTATCCAAAGCTAAGAATATGGCATCCATGGGACCAGATGACATCCCAGGCTGTGTACTACATGAAATACAAAATGAACTGGCATCTCACCTAAGTGTCATGTTTAATCATACCCTCACCTCAGGCTTCAGTGGCGCACAGCTACAGCTATCCCACTCCACAAGGAGGGATCCACCTTGGATCCTGGAAACTACTGCCCCATCAGTCTGACGAATCTGATCTGCAAGGCCATGGAACGTATTATCATGGAACTTATAAACAAAGACATTGGCAACCTTCAAACACTGGACCCCACCCAGTTTGGGTTCGTGAATGGCCAATCTTGTCTCATGAACCTGATTGACTTCTTCGAATCAGTCTCCAGAGCCATGGACGAGGGTAAGGCAGTCCACACAGCCTATCTGGACCTTACCACGGCCTTTGACACCATCCCCCACTCTGGAATCATAGATAAACCTACTAAGCTGGGTGTTAATCCCTAAGTCACTCGATGGGTTGCCAACTAGTTTACTGACAGAACCCATGCTGTAAATGTAGCTGACTCCAAATCCAGCTCCAGACAAGTGACAAGTGGAGTAACTCAGGGTTCAGTCCTGGAACCTCTCTTGTTTGGCATCTACTTCTCTGAAGTACAGGCCAACACTAAGGGACTCTGGCTAACAAAGTTCACAGATGACTGCAAACTGGGAGCCATTATTGAATCCCCAAATGATGTGGATACTCTACAAAAGGGCCTTAGAGAAACAGATGCTTGGTGCCAGAGCCATGGGCTCAAGCTCAATGCCAAGAAATACATAGTTATCCCCTTTGGGAAAAAAACATGTACCCATTAATTACCACTTAGGTGGCAGTACACTAAACACCGAAAGTGTGATAAGAGACTTAGGGACACAGGTGGACAGTGGTCTCATCTTTAATAACCACATCGCCACAACAGTCAGGAAATCCTTCTATGTGGCACACCTCATCACTAAGGGCTTTTCATCCAGAAAAAAGGAGGTCATTATCCCACTTTACTCATCCCTCATTAGACTCATTATAGAATACAATGCCCCATTTGGTATGTACCTCTCAAGACATCTGCAACAACTGGAAAGGCCGTAGAAATGCCTCACTAAAAGAATCACAGGCCTAAAGCAGATGCCCTATGCTGACTGCCTTAAAAAACTTCAGCTCTACTCTGTCACATATTGTCTACTCCGAGGCCATGTCAAACCCAGAGCTGATGGACATGCTACACTTAAAGAAATCCCAATCCCTCAGAGCCACATGCTCCAGGGATCTAAACCTTGTCATCACAATAAGCAAAACATGCTAGAGGGATAGGTTTCTGACTCAGAGACTCCCCAGTCTCTGGAATAGACTGCCCATACATGTCATGCAGGGTGCCTCTTTGGCTCTCTTGAAAAGGAACCTTGATGATTATATGGGAGAAAGGAAATTCACCCTGGGGATCATGTCAGTCACCCTGCTAGACAAGGGTCCAGGGAAGTAAATGGTGTGGGACGAAATAGCCAGGGAATTGTTATGGCTAGGCTTGTATAGGTCCTAGGGCCGATAGCCTAGTACCAACCTATGAACCTATGAACCACCTTCAGAACAGTCATGGTAATGCAAAATGTATCATGCTACAAACTTCATAGGTTTGTAATAGGCATATCTACGATCTGTCCCTATATATCCCCCCTAATGTTAGGCTTTGTCCACATGTAATGCTCTAAGAGGTGGCTAGGTTGGTTCACAGATGAGGAGCTTGACACTCCCTGGGAAAGGACAGCTCACATATGGCAAACACTAGAGTGTCTGTCAAACAGTCATGTCTGTGCCACTGCTAGGTAAGTTAATGGGATGTTGCCCATATCCACGTGTTACCTGTGAATATGATTATTATACATGTTTGTATTGTAAATCTAGGATACCTATATAGAGCATAAGCATAGTAATGTATTGTTGCAGATGTGCTTGTTAAACTGCATGTGATATATTGAATTAAGAAACATTCAACTGCAGTGTTCTTCTGGACAATGTTTATAGTTGTGACAGATATCTGTAGTCATTTACACATATACTTGTGTTATGGCAGATATATATATTAATACTTTATCAAAATTGACTTCTCTGTTTTTGTCACCCAGTGATGTGGACCAATGACCAGACGTCCTGGTATAACAGGTTGAGACATAGGACTGAGCTGCAAGACTGTAAATACAGGGTGCCATAATGACATAGAACACAGATGTATACCAAGTATCCCCTGAGAATTTGTATGTATGCATATGTTCAGCTGAAAGGCACAGAAGAAATTACATGGGTCCCAAGCAGTCTGAAAAATAGGATGTGCATGTTGCATATGTGTGTAATATCACTGTCACTGCATACAACAAAATAAGATGTGTACTGCTACTGATTGTTGCATTGCCATGACACTGATATGAGTACTACAGTAGACATGCTTATCACATAGTAATCAGTGAAGTGTACAACTGTGTTATGACCCACTGTCCATGCCTACCACTAACAGCTATATCAACACCCATATACACTGGATACCAAAGTGTACACACCCTTGTTGGAATGCCAGGTCTGTGTGCTGTATGCCAATGCGACCACAAAAAGTCATGTCAAAATGTTTCTCACCTCAAATGTGACCCATAACCTGTACAATTCTATTGAAAAAGAAACAAAGCTGTTTCTTGGAAGGTGAGCAACCATTGCCAAGTGTAGACATGATACGAAGTTAGAGTACAAACCAAGACAAATGGATGCTGTAATCATCTCAGCAGGTGTTTACACAACATATCAGTGTAAGGGTGTGCATACACATTCATCTGACTTACTGTACTGAGTATTAATTCCCATATGTTTCCACAGGACAGGTTATGTTCCCTATTGAACCAAGCAGGCTATAGGACACATCACAGGTGGGGATTGTGTTGATATGTGTTTTTGTGGGGTCATGTTCCAATTGCACAAGTACCATGCATTGTAGCAGGGGTGTGTACACTTCATATCCACTGTAGCTATATGAAATCAGCAGTACCTTAACTGTTCAACCATCCTCCACCAAAGATAGAGTAATCCCCCTTGTTGGACAGCACCAAGACACAAAGCACATAATAGGTTGCTATAGTGGCTGTATGGGGACACCTAGGTGCAGACCACAACTTGGAAGCAAGTGCATCTCTATCTGAGCAAGCATTTAGGTTCACAGGTGACTTCCTGTAAGGCTGACTATGACTAGAAATCAGACATATCCAAACCACCAGGGTCGATTGCAACCATGTCTCCACATATGTATGCAGTCTCACAGCCAGTAACACAAGTCAACATGCACTGGGGGTAAAGCACAACTCATACACACATGCCATGGATATAGGCAACCTGCATCAGACAGGATAGGCAGGAACAGTGGCACCCTGTCCACAACATTAGTACAGGGGGATATGCACATCAACCACACTCCTGCCTGCATCAATGGTGAGAATGGACATCATGCTGACTTATGGCAACAACAGTAAGTCTCCATGGGGCATGAGAACATCACAGTTTGCCTCCTACATGAACACAGGCATGGCTCACAGTTCCATCACATACTACAAACATCAAACATATACATGCCACCATGCACACACCATCTACATTAAAGATGGCCACTGTCATCCCTCTACACAGAAAGGAATGGTGAATAGTGGATTATGCCATTAAGTGTCCAACATTGGGGGAACTGGACAGGTCAAGGCCAGGAGTGTAATGCAAGATGTCAAAGCCATGATACCTTACAGTGTTATGGTATAGTCTGGATTATTTGCAAGTAATATTCACTGTTGATGTGCACATGGACAACCGTATGAGGTCCTGTGACCTTTTTTCCTGTTTATGTCTTCCAGGTACAATGTCCTGGGAATGTCTGCCCGCATTCTCAAACCTGGAAAATGATGCAATTATCCAATACCTCATCATGCATCAAGCCATCCTATCTGGCCACAGGGACCAGGATCTGCAGGAGAGGACCACTCTGTGGAATGAGCTCGTCCACAGGGTAAACAATGTCGGCCTGCACAGTAGGTGTGGCATCGCTGCACATATCTGATCTGCCACACCCGTCAGAGTGCTGCTGCAGTTAGGAGGGACCAGCTAGTTACAGGTGGGGGTCATGCCATCCAGCTCCCACTGACACATGCTGAGGAGCTCCTCGCCAGCCTTGGGGCACCCGCCTGCCAGCCAAGCCAGCAGGCCGAAGACAGCATTGTGTTGGTGGGTGCCACCCACACAATGGACAAGGAGCGTGCAGGTAAGGCCCCAGGGCACATTACTATACCACTGTTGCTTATCCATTGTTATCTGTAAAGTATCTACATACATATGTTAGATAATATAGTCTGTTGCTGCAGTGTAGTAATGAACAGATGTGCATAATCTCTAGTATTGTGGGTTTTTACTGTTGATGTGCTGAAATGCTGCTCCCACCCTGTACCAATGCCACAGGTGTGGTTACTGACATTACTTCTCTCACATAACTATTTAGGTCCCTCTGGTATACAATTGGGGCAGCAGCCTGTAGCTGGTGAGTATGGAATTGTTTTGTTCAGGTTTGCCAATACACCAGCCATGTTATGGCCATGATATTTGCCATGCACACATTTAATACACTTACCCATAATGCATGTTGTACATGTTCACTTATTGTTGGTGTTAACTGAACTGCATCATAGTGGTCACCATTGTGGCATATCTGAAGGGTATGTAAGAGTCCTGCAGTATACCTAACAACCTGTCAGTGCAAGATGTGTGGACAGAGATGAACGTAATGGTGGGACAAATGGCCTACAGTAGGGACATGTCCAAAACATTACCCTTATACAGTGGTTACAACAGTGTATATACCACTATTACAATGACAACTGTTCCCTATACTACAATACCACATTCTACACATTTTACAACCTGTAATGTGATCCTAACATGAGCAATGAATGTGTAATATGGAATCCTATGTTAGGACAACAAATACGGGGAATACATACCTTAACCAACACTGGAAGCATATGTGTGCACACACTCCAAATAACATATTGTAGAAGCACCTTGTGCTGTACTAACAGCATTCACTCTTCTTCAGTACACACTGTCTGTCAAGTACAGGGCCTCAATGTCACACCAGGTAATGGCCTGCTGTCCAAGTAGTATGTCCATGACAATTGCCCACTCACCTGCAACAGAGGCAGCCGTGGCTTGCACACATCTTACAAACCATGAAATGAATCCCATATCCGAAATTTAGCACTCAGGAGTGGTAAAAGTAGCCTTACTTCACCATTGCATATACCATGACAAACAGTGCAGACAGTCATGTATGTGTGCATGAAGTATGGGACAACACTGATGTAGAAAATAAACAGATGTCCATCCAAAACAGATGACAAAACATGTTGCAAACTGGTCATGGTGGCTGCCCAGAAACATGCAGCAACACTGAGGGACTTGCAGGAATTTTATTTATTTTTATTTTATTTTAAATGTTTGACCTGGAGAGTCCAACTGGATTACAAGTCCATTTTCAGTGGAGGCCCGGGGAGAAAAGCTCCAAGGGAACATTTTTTTATAAAACATAGTTTTAAGGACATACTTTTGACATACAATTTCCATAGAAGAGACCTTGACATACATATTAACTAACAGATAGGATACATTTGTTCTCTACAATATAATATTCAATTTTAGAAGATATTCCTTACTTTAGGATTCCTGTGATAGATTTACTATCAGAGTAAAAGCAGAGAGATGTAGAGTAAGGCTCGTGGAGAGCAGATGATGCTCGCTATAGTTGAGAGGGATAACAAATTAATTTACTATATGTCTTTGCCTGGTTTTAGTTGAGAAGGATAACAAATTGATTTACAATATATCTTCTCCTGGTTTTAGTTGCTTATGGAAAGCACAACATTGTTGGGGTAGTTTTCCCTAACTCCTGGAGAGATGGGATGAGCAGTAGATTAACAGTCCTAAGTGGGTACAGTACTATGATTGATTGACTTAGCAGAGTTACTTAAGTTAGGTGAAGTGTTCTAATGAGACATTAGCCAGGGGGGATACAGGAGCACAGTCGATTATTCAAAAAGTGAGTTTTAACAAGTTTCTTGAACTGTGATGGGGATTTGTTGTCAGTTATGTGGGCAGGAAGGGAGTTTCAGGTTTTTGCTATACAGTGGCTGTAGACAGACTTACCAGCTTCATTGTTATATTTGGTTACTTTGAGGAGGATTGTGTGCTAGACCTCAAGGGCCTGGTGGTTGTATAGTGGTGCAAAAGATTTTCTTGGGCTGGGGTATTATCAGAGTTATGTATTATTTTCTGGGCTAGTGATAGTTGATTGAGTTGAAGTAGTAGTGGTAGCTCTAGCCAATTGAGTTTTTTTAGGCATTCACAGTGATGTATTCTGATGGGAGAGGTTATAGCAAATTTTTATTATAACAACTATGAAGTTTGTTTAGGTCGGATTTGTGAAGATTTGTAAGCACGGGGGAGGCATAAAGTAGGGTGGATAATAGGTGAGTCCTCAGCATTGTAGTTTTGGAATGGTCAGTGAGGAATGTTTTATTGCGATACAGTAGGCCAAGTTTTTTATGTACTTTTTTATGGTTACAGAAATATGTAGGTCAAATCTAAGGTGATTATCTATTTCAACCCCTAAGAGTTTGGTATGATTTATGGGGGTCATTGTGGTCTTGTTAAAGGAGGAGATGAAGAAAGAATCAGTGGAAGGTGTGGCTCTGTGGGAGCTAAAGAGTACTAGCTTTGTTTTACTTGGGTTCAGAATGAGCCTTTGGTTTGTAATCCACGTTCCTGCTAGGGAAAAGCATTCTTGTGTTAGGGAGTGAAGGATGTCAATTGATTTGGCTGCGCATATTATGGTGGCATCATCTGCATATTGCACTATTGAGACTTTAGGAACACTACTGATTGGAAGCTGATTGGTGAATAGGGTAAAAATAAGTTGCCCCAGGATGGAGCCTTGGGGTACTCATAGGGAGACTGGTAAGGAGGGGGAGAGTTGGTTTTGCCACATAACAGCTTGTTTCCTTCCCTCTAGGTAGTTTTTGAACCAAGTCATGGCAGGGGTGGTAAGGTTTAGAGTTGCTAGTGAAAAAAAGGAGTTTATTGTGGTTAACCATATCGAATGCTTTGGACAAGTCAAGAAAGGTGGCAAATACATATTGAGTCATTTGTTTCCATGAGTATTGACAATGTTGGTGAATTCTGTTAGTGCATGGTGGTGGTGCTATGGAAGGGTCTAAAGCCATGTTATTGTGTTGCTATTAGATTATTTTCTAGGAAATATTTCATTAGTTGCTTGTGTATTACCCTCTCTAAAATTTTAGATAAAGGGGGTAGTATGGCTATAGGACAGCAGTTATTGAGTTCCTGGGAGGTTCCCCCTTTATGTAGAGGGATAATATGTGATATTTTCCATAGCTTGGTACTATACACTCAGAGATGGATCTGTTAATTAGGATGGAGACAGGATATGATATGGCTTCTGCAGCCAGGTGGAGGTATTCAGCGGGTAATTTATCTGTGGTTAGTGTCATTGGTTTGAGCAAGTGGAGTAGTTTTTCAATGGATTTGGTTGGTTCTGGGTGGAAGCTGAACTTGGGGCAATTGTTAGTTGGGGGTGGGGGTGGATTTGCAGGGGTGAAGATGTTGTCATAGGGTTGGTTGTTTGCAAGGGTCTGGATAGTTTCTGTAAAGTATTTATTAAATTGAGTGGGGATGTCTTCTTGGTTGCTATCTATTTTTGGGGTTGGCGTAGTTGTTTTACATGGTTGTAGAATAGAGTTAATTGCTGACTAAAATTTTTATGGGTTGTTCCTGTGCTTATCCTGTAACTTTTGGTAGTAAGATGTTTTGTCTGTTTTGGTGAGTTTTTTGGCTTTGTTACATAGTTCAACGTATATTTGTTTGTTCAACTGGGATTTGCTGTTGAGGTAGTTGGTCCAGGCCTTGTTTCTTTTTTTGAGGAAGGATTTTGTGTCTGGGGTTAACCAGGGGGCATATTTAGCTTTAATTCTTGTTGTTCTGGAGGGGGTGTGATGGTTAAGGGTGTTTAAGAAGGTAGTATTGAAATATAGTAGTTTCATCAAGAGGTAGGTTTTTTAGGGGGGGGTCCAGTTGCGCATTTTTAGGTCTTTTATAAAGCTGGAGCAGTTAAAGTGTTTTTTGTTTCTAATTAGGTGTGTAGATATTTGGGTCAGTTGTGGTGATTTTGATCTGAGTAAGAATGTGGCTTGGTGGTCACTCAGGGTGTCTGGTAAACACCCTGCTAAGGATATCCGTGACGGGTGGGATATGAGTATCCAGTCTAGAGTGGATTGGTGTTTGGTTCTCTTGTCTGTTTTTGTGGGGGAAGTGATGAGTTGGGTTAGGCCGTGTAGGTTAATATGGGAGAGTGGGTTATGACTGGAACAGTTTGCCAGTCAATATTAAGGTATCCTAATGCTATGCTTTCCTGGGGGAGGGAGTTAGATATCAATTCTAGGAGTTTCTCTGTAATGGGGATATTGTTGCCTGGAGGGATGTAGCATCCTATGATGTTGATGTGTTTGCTATCATTAAGTTTTAGTTTTGTTAGAGTGAGTTCAACTTTATCAAGGTCTGGGGTTGTTATGTCTACTTTCTTAAGGATGAGGTGAGATTTATACACTATAGCAACCCCCCTCTTGTTTACCTATTCTATCACTACATATTAAATTGTAACCTAGTGAAGTGATTTCATTGTTGTGGTTGACTGGTTTAAGCCAAGTCTCCGTTAGTATGACTATCTCAGGTTGATAAAAGGAGAGTAGTGCACGAAGGTCGTGGACTTTGCTTAATATACTTCTGACATTTAAATTTAAAATGAGGAGAGTGGATTTGTCTCAGTGGAGTAGGGTATCATTCAGGTTGAGGGTTAGGGCTCCTAGATTTTGTGGGCCTGGGTTTGGGTGTATATCACCACAGCTAATGAGTTGGGTACTGAGGTAAAAATAGAATTTGAGTAGTTTGGTTAGGGTCTTAAAGTTCTTTATAGTTGTTTTTGGACTGGTAGTGTGATGGCTGTAATCTGTGTGCATACTGGTGAATAAAGAAGGTTTGGTAGTGATATGGGACTAGTTGAGTAAAAGGGTTTGTTGTAATAATGTTAGTGGAAATAGTTTTTCTTGATATGTGGATAACGTTAAGTTGTTTTTGGTGGTTGGTGATAGAAGTAAGCAGTGGGAGGGTGGATACACCTAGGAGTAATAGTAAGAGGTGTATGTATGTGGGTTTGGGTAGTTTGGGCATGATTTGGTTGGTTTTGGTTATGAAAGAGAGATCTGCTTGGGATGGGGTGGGTGTGGTGGATGATGAGAGATGTTATTTGTGATTTTAAGCTAGTTAGATGGAAGACTGTGCTTTACAGGATGTGGAATAGTGGAAGAGAAGGACATGGCTACAGGGGTGGGGCAGATTCAGTTATTGGTGGTTAGCATGAGGGGAGTGGCTAAGTTTAATTGAAATGTAGCACTAGTAGGGGCTGGTGGGAATAGGGGGGCAGGGAGGGGAGCAGAATGTCTAACAAGTACTGCCTGTGCAGTACCTGTGTCAATGACTGCCTGGATTCTGCATAAGTGTGGCCTATGGATTAGGGTAATCAGATGGAAGAGTTGTCCCACATGATACAGCATCCAGTGCTCTCTACAGGTAGCATAAGCATAACATCAAGTCTCCCAAAGGCATGTGTTGCAATGTGTAATGCTGTCATGAGACCAAGGCTCAAACCTACAGACAGTATTCATAAAGATACATGTGGTGCATAAGCAACACCTCACTCCACCTCAGGGCCACCATCCCCAATATTTAGCTTGCTGGTGCCAGTGTACACCTTTAGGTTTGCTGTTCATTAGCTGGAACTAGGCTGGTAGACATGGTGTTTGGAATTTGGACACTGTAAAATAACACTCATGTGTGGCCCATACTTGTCAAGTATCTGCAATAAGGCTGAGGATGGGGAGGGGTGTCAGCTTGAAACACAACAGTGAACTGAAGCATACATCCAAAGCTTGCTAAGAATGGCTGTATCTGAACACAGTAAAGGTTATGAATTGTGCCAGACATAACCCTGACTCTACAGCAATAGTGAAGCCACTGTGTGGCCACCAAGGGCTGTGTACATGAGCTGACCTTGCAATCTGGCAGAGTTGGGGGATATTCGTAGGGCAGAGTGACCAAATAATGGGAAGTGAGGATGGGCCATGCTAGTATATCCTTGCCAGGAATAGTGACTGCTGTAGTTCACTTAACAGGTGCTTCAACAAACCATTGTGTTAAGGGTATGCATACTTATGCAACCACCATGGCACACAGGACAGTAGACCCACAAATGATCTCCACACAATTAGAATACCAAGATGAAAAACAATTTAATAAGAACTTCACAAAGGACTTCCACTGTTACAAAATTTCTGTTGAGCACTTTCACCCAGTCCAAATACCAGGCTTCATCAGAACAGTGAGCATCATGTTCAAACAGCATTAAATAGCAGTTAACAAGTCATATGACTCCCCCCTCCCACCAATAAAAATGTGAACATTGTTAAAAACATACCATACCTACATTTCTAATAACACACAACCTGACACATAATATCAACAGCTAAACAACTGTGAATCAGTTCATTTAAACAAAACAATACAGAGCGATTTAAAGTCTGGCAGCCCTTAGTTTTAAAACGCTGCTAATGCTAATATTATCATTAAGCCCTGGAGCTCTCCCTGCATCCAGTCTTAATTGCCATAGCAACTCCTTATACTCAAGTCTCAATTCCCAACTACCACCTCGGGGGTCAACCATAACTTGTTCTAAAACCAAAAACGTAATGTTCATTTCCTTACAAACTTGGGCATGTTTAAAAAAAGCATTCGTATCCTTCCCTTTATTTACCTCATACATATGTTCGTACACCCTCCTTTTCAATTGCCTCTCCATTTTCCCTATATAAAAACTCATACAGGTCATACATAGTCCCATATAAACCACACATTTTGTCCCACAATTAAAATATTTGGATGCTTGAATTTTGAATTTCCTAGAGGGAATATACACTGAACCTTGATTAATCATATAACCACATTGATGGCAGGCACCACATTTGTAGGTGCCTTTTTTTCTACCTTGTATTTCCTGTAACTCAAACCCTCTTTCTACTAATTCCTTAAGGTTCATGTCCCTCCTCCTCACAAACTGGGGGTGTGTGGGGAGAAAACCTGAAATTTCCTCATTCATTTTTAATATAGACCAATACTTCATGACTATTTTTTCTACTTCAGTTGATGTTGTGGAAAACGTATGAATAAAGGCTCCTTTCAATTTAGATGCCTCAGGGGTGCACTTCGTAGAATCAGTCATTCCAATACCCAATAAAGGGAAGAATTTAGAATCTCTGTTGTCAACAACTTCTTTAACCACACTGTCTATAAGTTTTTTAGGATAACCCCTTTCTAGAAATAGGGAAGTAATAAACTTCACCTCTTCCAAGAATTGGTCCGTCAAACTTGTCATCCTCGAAGCTCTGATCATTTGGCCCTTCACAATTCCCTTTTTTTGATAAAAAGGATGTCCACTATCGAAATGCAAATATGCATTCGAAAAAGTCTTTTTTTGAAACTATTTAGACTGAAAACATCCATTTTTGTAATCCTTGTACAATGTAACATCCAAATAGTTTAAACTAGATCCATTCACACACGAGGTGAAGGCCAAGAACTCCATAGATTCATTAATATAACAAAAAAATTCCTGCAATTTCTCTTCCGAACCCTTCCATAATAAACAAATCTAAAAATCTTGTGTAGTAGGTAATACATCTAACCCAATCAGTTTGTAAAATAAATTTCCGCTCCCAAAAGTATAACACACAATTGGCATATAAGGGGGCACAAGGTGCCACCATAGCCACCCCCTTCTTTTGATGGTAAAATTCACCATTGAAGTACATAAAGTTATTCCTAAGGACCGTTTCAATAAATTCAACAATTAAATTAATTGTATTGCCATCCAGTCCTGATTCCATGGTAAGCACCTCACTAAACCATTCCAGACCGGTATCGCGAGGAATACTTGGGAACAGTTCAACCACATCTATAGTGACCATCAGTGTATCCACTTCAAATTTATCCTTACTCATACCCTTCAAAAATTCCCATGAATCTTTGTTAATATGTGGTATTGATGCTACAAATTCCTTCACCTTCAAATCTACATATGTGGCCAAGGGTTCTGTAATACTACCACCACCTGCTACTATGGGTCTAAAATTAAGGTTACTGATCCCCTTATCTGTCTTTGGAATCCCGAAAATAATCGGTATCCTGGGCTGGACAACATACAGAAAATTATGTAATTTCTCATCGATACTCCAAATGATCAGAGCTTCGAGGATGACAAGTTTGACGGACCAATTCTTGGAAGAGGTGAAGTTTATTACTTCCCTATTTCTAGAAAGGGGTTATCCTAAAAACTTATAGACAGTGTGGTTAAAGAAGTTGTTGACAATAGAGATTTTAAATTCTTCCCTTTATTGGGTATTGGAATGACTGATTCTACGAAGTGCATCCCTGAGGCATCTAAACTGAAAGTTGCTTTTATTCATACATTTTCCACAACATCAACTTAAGTAGAAAAAATAGTCATGAAGTATTGGTCTATATTAAAAACGAATGAGGAAATTTAAGGTTTTCTCCCCACACACCCCTAGTTTGTGAGGAGGAGGGACATGAACCTTAAGGAATTAGTAGAAAGAGGGTTTGAGTTACAGGAAATACGAGGTAGAAAAAAGGCACCTACAAACGTATTGCCTGCCATCAATGTGGTTATATGATTAATCAAGGTTCAGTGTATATTCCTTCTAGGGACAAAATGTGTGGTTTATATGGGACTATGTATGACCTGTATAAGTTTTTATATAGGGAAAATGGAGAGGCAATTGAAAAGGAGGGTGTATGAACATATGTATGAGGTGAAAAGGATACGAATGCTTTTTTTAAACATGCCCGAGTTTGTAAGGAAATGAACATTAAGTTTTTGGTTTTAGAACAAGCTATGGTTGACCCCCGAGGTGGTAGCTGGGACTTGAGACTTGAGTATAAGGAGTTGCTATGGCAACTGAGACTGGACACAGGAAGAGCTCCAGGGCTTAATGATAATATTAGCATTAGCAGCGTTTTAAAACTAAGGGCTGCCAGACTTTAAATTGCTCTGTATTGTTTTGTTTAAATGAACTGATTCACAGTTGTTTAGCTGTTGATAATATGTGTCAGGTTGTGTGTTATTAAAAATGTAGGTATGGTATGTTTTTAACAATGTTCACATTTTTATTGGTGGGCGGGGGGGGGGAGTCATATGACTTGTTAACTGCTATTTAATGCTGTTTGAACATGATGCTCACTGTTCTGATGAAGCCTGGTATTTGGACTGGGTGAAAGCGCTTAACAGAAATTTTGTAACAGTGGAAGTCCTTTGTGAAGTTCTTATTAAATTGTTTATCATCTTGGTATTCTAACTGTGTGGAGATCATTTGTGAGTCTACTGCCCTGTGTGCCGTGGTGGTTGCAGTAGTTTTTCATGTGTGTGTTTTGGTATGCATATTTATGCAAACCACATATTGTATGCATCTCATTTAGCATCTGCACAACTAACAAATTTGTTTGATACTACATTGGATTGCACAGGTCATATGTCACATATCAGGTATGTGTAATGTTAACAAATGCAGTATTGTGGCCCCATTGCATATCAAGGATGTGTACACTCCTCATATACACATTAAGCTTTGAAAGTTGTCCATATAACTGGATTTTATTGCACATACATGCACTGCTGATGATGATATCTGCAAATCAAAGGACAGGCATTAATTACTGACATCAGTCCTCATATCATCCCAGGTATGTTTCAGACAAACACATAGGGGCTTTGAGCAACAGAGCAAACATAACTGCCACACATATACATATTCAGCAATGGTGGGTACACTTGTGAGGTATGGTGCACAGTACATGCCAGTGTGCTGTACAGGTGCACAGCAATACTGTGTACATGGGTACAGTGTGTTCCGGGGAAGGGGCATCACCTGCTAACAGAACTCATGCATCACAGAGATGTATAATGTTAGTAACAAGGATTGAGTATGGCTGCAGTGCATGCTGTTGAGTGCCATATGTCATGCATGTTGACTGTGGGGTAATGAGAGGTCTGTGTAATATCTTTGTGCCACCTCACCTGTAAATGTGTGTGTGTGTGTGTGTGTGTGTGTGTGTGTGTGTGTGTGTGTGTGTGTGTGTGTGTAGAAGTAAACCATAAGGGACAGGTCTTAATTTCTTGTCTGCCCCTCACAAGTGGCGAGGTGGGTCAGGTCCCTCCTGCAGGCAGACTGATGTTAGTGTCCATACAGACTCTGACAATGATCATAGGCATAGTGAGGGACAGGCAAGGTTGTCAGGGGCTAAATCTGTGCCATTGGTTAACATCCCACTATTATCCACCCCATCCTCGTACACAGTCACAATGCCCATACATACCCCATCACCATAGATGAGGGACAGTTGGTGGGTGATGGCATGGGAAAGGAAAGTGTGGTGACTATGGCAAGTGTGTCTGTACACAGCAGTCATAGCCAGATAACCGGCGAGGTACCACACAGGCAGATGTACAGGGGTGCTTGCAGGATGGTTGCTGGCTATCATGTCCCTGGTAGAAGTGCCACCACAGGTGTCACCAGACATATGTTTTGGCCATCATGGAGGCCCAGGCACATATGGAATTACACCAGAGATATTCTGAGGCTCCAGAGGGCTACTCTTTCTGCTGTATGTGACAACATCCATGATCTTGCTGGTGCCCACTGTTATTTTGCAGAGGTAATAGTTAGACGGTTGGGTGAGATGGTGGGAATCCTCAACTGTGTGGTGTCTGTTGTAGACCATATGGTGGGAGTTGGGCATTGGCCACATGGACATAGGTCATCAACACCAACAGGTGGAGGTCTATGTGGATGTGCAACAACTCACGGCTGCTCCTGTAGTGACAGTACCAGCATCAGCACTGCAGGGGGGTGCTGTCCACACCACAATGCAGCAGACCATGTGCACGTTGTCCTGGCTGGTCCCAACAGGGACGCGGATCCAGCAGATAATTGTCATCAGCAGGGGAGAGTACCATATCTGGGCTTCTGCCTGGTAGTGCTCATGCAACCCCTGGCAGGCACAGTTCCCATGTCTGTGGCTGGACATGGTGAACTATACACCTTGCCGTGTATGGTCTGCAGCTGTCCAACAAACTCCTGTATAGGGTAGCCACATGGCAGAAATGTGTACATACATACACACACACATCATCAACACAGCTAGGGCACCTCCATACCTACACACACCACGTCTGCACAGCCCATTTAATAAATAACCCCCTAACCCACACACATGATGTCAACCAAACAGCTCAGCCTAGGCCCCTGGCAAACTCACAACACACCCTGTGCATATGATGATACCTGTGCCACATCCCTGTCATCCATACCATCGATGCAGGGACATGCTAAAATGGCTCTGATGCACAGGGTGAATGTACTAAGGTTTAGCAATGTAATGTTGTTTAACATGTTTTCAGCTGGAATAATGCTTACATGTCAGGGTGTGTAGCTGTCCAGCCATGATGCATTATAGCTGTTATTAACTCTGACTGATTGTGGTCTCTATAATGTATTGTGTTTGTGTTCTAGGTGTCTATGTGTCAGCAGAATCTTGGTCTGCTGTCCTTTCCTACTAGAGGTGTGGCACTGTGGTGACACATTGACTGTGTCATATCCTGGTTACAACTGAACACAAGTAACAGGTCTGTATAACAGTTACTGCATGTGCCACATGGCTGATAGGTCTGAGGGGTGTATACAGGTGAGTGCATAGTGGCTGATGTCAGCAGCCCTTCTACAGTGGAAAATGGTAAATGTACTGGGTGACACACACCAATTTTTTGTGAATAACACACACACAAAGGCTTTGGTGTTGATGCAATACACAGAGAATACTGTTCGCATGGATGTACTTCATTTTGCAGTGAACTCATTTTGGCCTATGTAATTCCACCAAGACCAAATTGCCAAAACATCACATCAGTAAATAATCAATCCGCCATTTTAATGTCATTGACAATGCTACTGGCAGGGTATATGTCCTCTTCCCCAATGTAGTGCAGTCCTGGAGTTGGTAAACATAGGTATGCTGGTGTGGGTGGCACAGCCCCCCACTTTGGAGGGTGTGGGGTGTAGTAGAACCACAGATAGTGTGATTAACAACTACTTAACCTGTTAACATAAACTACACAGTATAACAGCACACTAAGCAGGGAATACACACAAAAATAACACCAATGTGGGTGGCTGTGCCCACAACAACCACTCCCAACTATATATACCAACTCCAGTATCATTGTACAGCTGTACAGTGGGGAAGAGAGCATTTGCACATCCACTACTCATTTTGATGGAATGAATTTCCACAAGATGATTGCTTTGAAATGTTACCTTTTGCCAGTTAGTTCTCAGACAAATGATCTCCTGGGACATATATTTTCTGCAAACTGAAGTAGATCCCTTCACATATACACACACTTACTTTGCAACACTGAGAGAAGAACCCCTACCTAGGTACTTATTGCTACTAATGTGTTTGGTCTTAATTGCACACACCACAGAGCTTTTAGGGTGAGGTGTGTCCCGAGTTTTCTGTTAAGTGAAGAACATCACCGAGCCTTGTACAGTATGGTAATGGGGGATGTACTGGGTGTTAATGAACAATACATAGTATCACATACTGTCATATACAAATTGACAAACACATATAGTCATAGACACAGTTGACAGACTTGGGTTCAGCAGTGCTAACTACCTTGTCAGTGAGTCCATACTGTTACATAGTTTTTGCACAAAGCACATGCATAATTGGGCTGGAAAGTGTAATCAGTTACCTGTATGGTTTATGGTGACAGCAGTCCTCATACAGTGGACCCTGGGACATGTACTGGGGGTACCGTGGTGTAAAGACAGTATACCCAGCACCCCACCACACATTGGATATTGTACTCACTGAAACCCATGATAATGCTCTGACATACCCACAATTACACATTGACCAGGACTGCAGTACAAATCCTTATCCATCTAATCAGTGCTACTACAGGGATATGCATTTATTGCACATGCCACAGGGATAGTAGGGTGAGGGTTTGTCATGGCTCTCCTAATGTCAGCAACATCACCATACCTTATAATGTATAGTAAGGTTTATTGTATTTGGAGAATGTGGCCTCAGAATGCTGTCTCCTGCAAATATGCACACTCCCACACAATTGCACACACGCACACACACACACACACACACACACACACACACACACACACGCACACATTTGCCATGTCTCAGAGGGTAACCCACACCTATCTGCCCATTTGTAGAACAGTGTTATGCTGGTACTGCAAGCTTCAGGTTGCCATTGAGTGAAGAGTGTAACAAGGTACATTTTTTGTTAATTACAGCAGCAGCCATTTCTAAATATAGCAATGGGGGTATAGTGGGTGAAAAGACCCTCAGAGTATTCTCAGCTACAAGTTTACAAACACACAGACAATGTTATTCTCAGTAATGTACACTGACACATTTGTCAGTACTGAGGTCTATAGGTGCAGGTGTTTCTAGGTGTGCACCAGTCTAATGTCCATAGGGAGATGAGAAGAGTAGGGCATGTGGGTACACTGGTATCATGCCACCTGACATTTGACAGCAGGCCATCTATCAACCGATGCCACTTGAGTGATCCCCAGGCTTACAATTAAATTCAACATTCAATCATCTGGTTTTCTCTTGCAGAGGGCCAGTGAGGTGCTCCAATTGACATGTATGCAACATATATTGCATAACATGGCCAATGTCTGGGTTAGAGACCTGTACCAAGCATGTTCTGTTGACTGTGGTAGTCTGGTTGAGGTATCCATGCCATGTGGTGCATACAGGGTGGGGCTTCCTAGCTGTGCCATTCATAACAGAGCTGGGCAGACATGTCAGTCAATAAGAGATTACTTGTAAGCAGCCAAGCTGGATACCTGACATCTGCACATCTGTACAGTGGACAGACAGAAATTAGCTAGCCAACAAGTTATGCATTAGGATGAATGTTTTGCAAATAGATGTCTGACACTGACAGGTATGCCATTACTACATGATAGCAGTCCTCAATGACATGTCCTAAACACATCGTAGTCTACAGTTCATATCAACATATCAGATCAATATCCAATAGGAGATACTTAAAAACATACAGCTCAAACACCAAGAACACAATAGTCAGTACTCAGAGTCCAGCTTTGCATGTAGGGGTGTATGGTTCCAGTACTACAATATGCAATCTACTCTTACTTGGAAAAGCACTGTTAAAAGTAGTAATGTAATGATATAATACATGCAAGTGTGACTGCATTTAACATGAGATGCTACCCATGTATAAAACATGCACAAAGAGAAAAGATTGTGGTACTACCCATGTATACTCAGGTGTCCCATACAGTATACTCACACCCCTTGCTACTGTAATGACAGGACATAGAAGCACGTTATGTACATGGAATTAAATACACTTATTAAAGATGTCATTACCTTGCTATTTTATCAGACTGAATGTGATTACTGGTTACCAGGGCGGAGCTAAGCTTAGCAGGTGTAAGCATTAATTAAATGTAAATGCTAAGCAGATTTGTGCACTGGTAAGCGACACCTAAGCGTATTTTCGTTTAACCGTACGTTAGCACCACTTACCGTTATGCAAATCCACGCAAACCCACTTAAAGCTGCTCAAAACTGCCTTAACCACTCTATATCCAACAGTCCTTATTCTGCCTAGCAAAAAAAAAAACAGCCCTTGCAAGCTTGAGCCCAGGACCGTCTAGACTACAGTCACAGCACTTAACCACTAAGCCATCCAAGCTGTAAAAATGTCTGTTGCTTTTTCAAATATATCATTCAGTAGACATACTAAATAGTAGCGAGCAACTGCTTTGACTACTACAATTGTTTACTATTTGTTAGTGAAAATAGTGTTGACTCAGTCATGTTTTTATACCTAAATATACACATATCAGATAAATATGGTGGGATACACCTGAGAGGGTATATACAACATTCATGTTTACACATAACAAGGATAGGTATATATGTATATATATATATATATATATATATATATATATATATATATATATATATATATATATATATATATATATATATATAAATAACATATGCCCATAACATGTAGTGGAGTCATACCTCAGCACCATAACTCTCAACCTCTTAGTGCAATGGAACATAATGTAAGTATTGTAGTTATAAGTGTAGAATGTTGCTACAGTAACAGGGGTTGTGTCAACAGACATGTTGTATAGGAAGGCTCTTCTGAAACTCACATGTATGCCATCAGTTACAGACAGACATCATAAAAGCATCATAGTGAAGTACTACACAAATCACAATATTAATCCTGTGGAATACAGCAGAAGTATGACCAATAAACACGGACAGTCTGAAACAATCTGGTCAGTCCAGACGTATACACAGAACTCCTTAGTGCAAGCCCGACAAAGGGGATGTTTACAGCCATGAAAATAGGGATATATCACATATGCTGGAGTATGTAAGCTCACACAGTTGATGAATTCACACCCTCCTATCTGTCCTTAAACATATTAATTGGAGGAGCAGAGGTCCCAAGCCTATATACTTCCCACTTGTTAGTGGCATACATCTTCACAACATTCCACTGCTTTTTCAGAAATACACAAGTATGGTGGCCAGGCAACAGTACATGTGACAAATATCTGGACATAACATCACACTAGGTAAATACACTGAGCTGCTAGGCATGTCACCAAGCACTGTCTAAACTACAGGCAGGCTTCCACAACACTAACCCAAGTTTCCTATGGAGCAATACACATGTAATTGCAAATATAGCGGGCACTATAGGCATGTAACAGCAAGGAGTAACAGACACCAGTGTGAAAGTGCATACCCACAACCAATCTCAAAACAGTCACAGTCACAGTCTGGTAAGCCTAATTAATAGTACAGTATATGAACTGTGTGAACAAAATTGTCCTCATAGTTGCCACTCACACACTAACCCTACATATACTGGCCCAATTCATAGTGTAGTCTGATGCCTGACTGTGGTATGGGACATGTCTCAGACTGGCCCTACAAACATATACATTGATAGGGTACCAGAAACTGGAGCAGCATGCAACATCAGATAGAGCAAGACCAAGACCAAGAGCACTGACATCTACCCCAGTCTCAACACAGGCCAAATAACATTCACAATACACTGCTACACAATACTGACACTCTGTCAACAATCACCATAAGTACACAGACCTCACTACTGTACAGACTACAACAGAATGTCTAGGTTTTGTCCTCAAATATAAGGTCTCCTATACATAACATGTCTGGTAGTCTGATATACCACTGGCTTGATATCAGGAATGATGTCAGTAAATAATGATATACTGCACATATGCACCTCTTACTGCATGGCATATGGACAAAGGGTGACAGGCTTGGGGGACAGAGGCACAAACACATGGCCAGTATTGACATATTGCTGTGATAAACTAAGAAAATTGCTGGTGTAACAGGGTTTGTTGTGACATATCTCTTCTGAGGGATATGAAGTCAGTAACCCACATGGATGTCATTTACTGACTGAAATCATCAGAGTATACTACTGCATTTCAAAAGACAGAAAATGTGTGAGTAACACACCACATCTAAGACTCCAAGCTCTGGCCAGTCTGCAGATAGCCCTACAGGTGACAGTTTCCTCAACCACATAACACTGTCATGCTAGACTTTATATCATGCAGAACAGCCATATCCACACAAACCCTGTTAAACCAACATTACTTCAATTGTAGAACAGCAATACTTACATTCTGACCCCATGTCTGGGACATCCCCCTCCAGTTTGTTGGCCTTGTCCCCTGTGTCTGTTGTAACAGGTATTTCCAACTACCCTCTGTGATGTTGTTTGTCAGGCACCCATATGACGTCCTGCTCTTAGTGAAGGAAATGGGCCAACACCCACATGAAGTGCTCATCTATAGGAGTGTGTTTTCATGCAATTGGCTATAGGAATGATACCACAGCTGTTCCACATGCAATTAGCAAGTGGGGGACTCCAATTCATGCACAGGCCATCAGCTGTTCATGAGCATTACCTAAAAAAGTCAAGCTGCTGCCTATGCAAAACAGATGTATTTTTCCACATCTACCAGAGAGGGAGAGAGAGAGAGAGAGACACACAGAGAGAAAGGAAGAAAGGAAGAGAGAAAGAGCCAAGCATGTTTGCGTATGATCCGTGGGTGGAGAGTGGTCTCTGGGTATTGTAATGGTTGCCTATATTGTTTACTAATCTATACTGTCACATAGTAATTGCACATGGCAGTAGACATTTATGGATGTGGATTGTCTACATCAACCTCTACAGTGTTTGATAACTGTTGGCCTTGTAATGTGGACATTGGGACATACAGGTCCTCAATATAATAATGTAGCAAAAACAACACTTCAATGGATCCTGTCATTACACAATCACCCCAACAGGATACCGATGACACACACACACACACACACACACACACACACACACACACACACACAAACTTACTAGTACTGAGTTTCAAATCCCTACCTGGCTATGAATGGCTATTATAGTGTTACACAGTTATCACACATGCCATGGAGCTTACATGTGGGAGAACTGCCCAAAGTTATCTTTGAAGGTGAGTGACATCAGCAGCAGTGCTAAAGGAGGGGTAAGGGAAGTGCAGTAAGTGTGAATATCCAAAAAATCAGGTGTCAACAAAGACACACACACACTCTCTCTCACACAAACACAGACATTATCACAGTTGCCAGGACCAGGATAAGAACTCCAGCCTAACTAGTTTGCTACACTACAGTATTACACAGTTATCGCAAGTGCCATGGAGCTTATAGGGATGAAACCTGGCCAAAGGGTTATTTCAAGGTGACTGACATTAGCAGACATGCTAAAGTAGGGAAATGGGAGGTGTAGTGAGAGTGAATGGCCTCAAAATCATTCCTCTCCACCCACACACACACACACACACACACACACACACACACACACACACACACACACACACACACACACACACACACACACACACACACACACACACACACACACACACACACACAGACACAGACACACACACACATACACATACACACTTGCCAGTACTGAGATCTATAGGTTCATTGCTTCACAGGTGTGTAGTAGGTGAATGGGCCTGAAGGCTCTATAAGGCTAGGCCAAGGGAATACCTTGGTATCAGGCCACAGGACAACAATCCCCAGTAAGGCTCAGGAGTGTGGTCCCTGGAGTGGTTCCCAGGGGTGGGTATTGTATTCACCATCTACTCATCTGGGTTTCTATCGGGGGTGGCCAGTGATGTGCACTGCTTCCCATGTATGTGATCTATATTCGGTAACATGGACAGTGTCTGGGTTGTGCACATTTTCCTCATGCATCTTCTTTGATGTGTGGAAGTGTACTTGAAGTCTCTAGGGCATGTTGTGTGGGCAGATTGTTATCTTCTGATGTAGCATTCTTGACCTCCTTTGGTGAGACCTGGCTATGTAACTGAGGTCATGATTGCACCTGCATTGACAGTATGATACAGGTATTCAGTGGAGTTAGTGGCATCTGTCCATACAGGGCATGTGTATAAGGCATGGTATTCCATTTTCTGGGGTACATTTGCAGACTCTACAGTTGTTGCAGGTGTCCAATGGGGAACATGGCAAAAGGCCCACTGTACACATTTATTTGGCTACTGAGGGGATGGAACAGGGTGCTATGTCCTTTTACTTGCTGGATAACACACACTCAGTCAGGAGATGAAACACGTCAAAGTACTTTCTGATGTCAGTGGGACTCTTGTGGTCAACAGGCATGTAGTCCACTGCTATCATACTGTGGTTACTATCCTGGAGGCAATATGCAGGGAACTACCAATATAGTGGTTGTTGCCTAGCCAAGTGTGTTTGTGTATGATGCGTGGGTGGAGAGTGTTCTCTGAGTAATAGAAGGGTTGCCTATATTGTTCACTAATCCATACTGTCACATGTAGGGCTGTGGATTGTCTACACCAACCTCTCTGGTGTTTGACATCTGGTGGCCTTGTAATGTGGACATTGGGACATACACTAGGTCCTCAACATAATAACTTAGCAAAACTCACCCCACAATGGATCCTGTTATTACACAATCACAGCAACCCCCACACAGAATACTGATGAAGACACACACACTTGCCAGTACTGAGTGTCAAACCCCTACCTAGCTATGCATTGCTACTACAGTGTACCACATTTATTACATGTGCCATGGAGCTTATAGAATTGATGTTGTCCCAAGGTACTTCTAAAGTGAGAAACCTCACCAGCCCTTGTAGTTATTGGCATTAGTGATGTAGTGGGTGAGAGAGCCCCAAAATAATTTTACCTTACACACACATTTACATTTGCCAGGGGTGATGTTCAAACCTCTATCTAACAATATTTTTTGACCATTATTTTACACATTTACCACATGCACCACTGACCTTACACAGTTTAGGGTTGGCAACGGGTACTTCTAAGGTGGATGATATCTGCAGGACTGCTAAAGTCAGGCACTGAGATGTGCATTGGGGCCAAAATCTTTGAGGTACAGACATACATATGTACACACACACAAAGATTTGCCATGGATGAGATTCAAACCCATACCTATGTAGTTATTAATACTACATTGTTCTGCATTAATGGCACATGCCATGGAGTTTACATGTTGGAGAACTGTGACAAGGTATCTCTAAAGGTGAATAACATCAGCAGCAGTGCTAAAGGAAGGGTAAGGGGAGAGTAGTAACTGTGAATATCCATAAAATCAGGTATCATCAAAGACACACACACTGTCTCACACAAACACACACACAGTTTCATAGTTGCCATGTCTGGGATTACCTAACTAGTATGCAACACTATAGTATTATGCAGTTATGACAAGCACCATGGAGCTTATATGTTGGAGAGCTGTCCTAAGGTATCTTTGAAGATCATCATCAGCAGTGCCAAAGGACGGGTAAGGGGAGAGTAGTAAGTGTGAATGTCCATAAAATCAGGTATCATCAAAGACACACAAACTTTCACACAAACACACACAGTTTCATAGTTGCCATGTCTGGAATTAGAACTCCTACCTAACTAGTTTTCTCCACTACAGTATTACACACGTATTGTAAGCACCACGTAGCTTACAGGGCTGAGATTTGGCTAGAGGGCTATTTCAAGGTGACTGATGTCAGCAGGAGTGCTAATATGGGCAATGGGAAGTGCAGTGTCTCACACACACACAAACACACACACACAGCTTTACATTTGACAGGGCTGGGTATACAAATGCTAGATAAATACTGATTTGTACTATTGTGTTACACAGTTATCACAAGCACCACATACACTATAGGGCTGAGGGCTACCAAAAGGAATGTCTACAGTGATTGACATCAGCACATCATGTTATATTGGCCAGATGGATGTGTGGTGGCTGGGACAAGCCTCATAATGGAAATCTCTCTGTCACTGTCTGCCTCTCTCTTCCCCACTTCTCTGTGTGTATGTTTGACATATTATAGTGCGTTGGCCTTGGATATGTGTGAGTATACTTATCCAATGTGTGTGCAAAGCATGAATGGTGTAGAATGTGGTGTGTGCGCACAGACATCTGCGAATGACAAATATGTATAGTCCACTGTGTTGTCAGACATGGGCTTCATTTCTCTAAGTGTAGGAGCATGGTCAGTATGACCTTCTTTACTGAGTGTGTGAATCCATTCCAGGTAGGGTTGTACTCCAGTCTAGGGTTTGGTGTTCTACACCTAGAGCTAGCAACCTGTTTATGCAGGATATCTGTAGATAGGTTGACAATATTTAGTCACAATGGGTGACATATAGTGGGATACTGTAACTATTGCTGTCTGTGCTGCTTGTGTTACATGGTTGGTGTTAGCAGAGATATTCAGACACATGTACTGTTTTACACTGTGATGTATTATGTCATCAGCTACTGACAGATATACTAATTTGCTCACAGTTATTTCCTGGGAAATACAAGATGAATAAAGCTGTGTCCAATATTGTGGTCTGCAGCCTACATATTCTTGCACACTCATGCCATTCTGGAGGGGTAGCTGCAGAAACCTGCTGATTTGTCTGTGTAAATGGTCCAGCACCTTGGTACTATGTTGGTTGAGAATCCCCTTCTTGTACATATATCGACATAACAGGTCTGTCTGTGTAGGTCTGGAGGGGGGTTGTTAACCAATGCCATCAATTGGAGGCATTAGCCCAGCCTTTCTTTATGTTCATCTACACCTGTCCTGCTGGCTGAGGCTGGTGGTGGGTATGTGAGCTTCACTGACATGCATTTGTGTGTCCTATGGACACACATTTGGGCCACCACATTTACTACAGTGGGATTTGTCACCTTGTCTAGTACTGCCTAGTATGTTGACACCAGTATTTGTTATGGATTTCATGCTGCCCATATAGGTGCCCACTATCTGCCACCCCATTCAGCCACCCGATTCCCTTGCATGCTCATGTCCATACCATAAATACAACTATCAGAACATACTACAGCAATTGATAGGAAGAGTGACTTACCTTGTGGCTGTGCCAGTATTGAGGATGGTGCTGGTGGGCTGACTATGTCAGATGCACATAGTACACTCCGTATACAAGTTAAAGCACAGGTAGTGTCATGTTTGGCATCCCTTTTACTGTAAGTGCAAGTTAGAGAGAGGTGTCATTCCCTGGGTCCCTACTGTGTCAGCATATGTACTATGCGTTGCCTCTTTGCCAAGGCCTGGGCATACTGGGCATGCCTCCTTCTGTCTATATGGACAGGCTCAGGTAGTTCCTCCTCCAAGTCCCTCTGTTCCTGTGATAACCTTGGCAATGCTGGGGGACTGTGTGACCTTGCCCCATGCTGTTCCTGCTGCAGCTGTTTCCGCAGGATCATATTGTGTAGCATAGCACATACTATGAACATTTATGTACACGTAGCTGGAGAGTACTGCAAGGCTCCACTGGATATGTCCAGGCAGTGGAACCATGACTTGAACATCCCAAACACATGCTCTATTATGATTCTGGTTTGTGCATCTGCCTCATTATAGAGCTCTTGTTCAGGTGTGTGTGCATTTCTGAGGGGTGTCATCAGCCATGGCTCCCATGCGTAGCCAGCATCCCATACTAGGTGGCCATATGGGATGTTCCCACTGGCAAATGAATGGTACAGCTGTGCCATATGCCAGATGTGGGAGTCGTGATAGCTTCCAGGTCTGCCAGCACACACATTCATTATAATGCCATGGGCATCGCACATGACCTGGCAGTTGATGGAGAGGAAGCCCTTGCAGTTTACGTAGACTCTACCCCGCTCACCAGGTAGTGCTTTGATGTGTATGTGCATGCAGTCTATAGCACCCACTATCTCAGGGTATTCTGCTATTTGGTGGAAGAGATGCATATTGCTGGTCAATGCCTCATGGGTGTTGAGTAAATATATGTGCTCACCGGCATGTGATGACATGGCATTCAGGAACTGATATCCCCAGTTGCCCTTTGGAAGGTACCTATCCCTAATATTCTTAAGATTACACATACCTTGGTATGCACTGGGATGGGTTCCCCTCTGTTGGTTCTGTGTGTGAGGTGTGGCCGGCACAGCTCAACAATTTGCTGTAGAATGTCACTGTCCAGCCTGTAGTACTCCAATATCTCCAGCTCATGTAGCCCCTGCTAGGTTTCCCTGGGTCTGTACACTATTCTCCTTCTGCTCACTGTGGGTTAGTCATCAGCATTCACATCCTCACCACCCTCAGCCTCCTGCACATATTGATTGTATGAGAGTGACAGCAGCCCCAAACATTTTGTTAGTTTTGTCAGGTAAAATTTTCCCGTCTGTGTACACCGGTGCTGTAGAGTTTGTAGGAAAAAACAGACTGGAAGGTGTTTGCATAGTTTATAGTAGTGTGCTAGGCTGCTGCCTGTGTAATTGGCTGATTTTGATACATTTTACCTGCCAGCTATGCTAGTTCTCCTTGATTGCCTTCATACTGCTGTTTTCCCTTCCCCTTGCCATCCTGTTAAAGACCCAAGGTGCGGCGCTCATACCCAGTGCTGAGATGTGAATAGAGCTGCTATTTCCTGTTTTTTTCTTTATATTTGTACACCCATTTAGGCAATGTAAACACTGCTAGGCAGCCTCAGACACACACCCTTCATTAGCTGTGCTTAGCTAAGGGCAAACACGGGCCACAGAGCTCCAATAAGCTTACAGCATGCATGACACTCCCCCTTATGAGGTCACCCGCCTCTTAGACTTATACAATGGTGTTGCTGCACCTACACAGTTGGGTGCAAGCTAACACTGAGAGGAAATCTGTGATTCAGTATCAGTCCCCTCATTTGCATAAAACAGAATGCTAATTCATAGTTATCACACTCACACTGAGCCTTCCCTCTTAGCAACCAGTATTCCCTGGTATTGTTGTCTTACACATGTCATTGACTATTATGGAAAAATGCTGATTTGGGTTTAAAAGCTTATTTCCATCTTTTTTTCTTATTTTCAGGCTGATCCCATTTGCGCACCACTGCCCTACTGTTAAACGGCAAAGACTGGCCAAAAAAAATAGTTGCTTTTTATAATTTTGCAATGATTTCTCTTGCAAATGGCTTTATATTTAGCCATTGGCATGCCTACTACATTGAATACATGCTTTCTTTCGAGCTGTCTTGCTTCCTTTTTGTGAGTTGCAGAAATGTATTCGGTTAGTAACCAAATACATTTCTGCAGGTTACACTATTCCTGCACAGATGCCTGCCTGCTTCCTGGATCACTAATTCACCTCATTTTCATTGTTTTCACCAGCAAATGAGATAATTAGCATATGGCAGTGGTGTCCGTGCGGGGATAGTGTAGGTGCACTCGTGCACATCTCGGGGGCTCATTCTTGGATCACTTGGCGGCCATATTGCATACAGCAGCTCTTGCACTATTCAGGCACTCCATGCAGAGCTTGCAGAAGCCGCCCATATGAAACACAGCATGTAAGTATATCCGAGGGGAAGAGGCAATGCTGATTAACAGTGGTCAGGAATCAAGGAAAAAAAACAACTACCTTGGGAAATTTCATGTAAGTGGAAAAAAAGGTGAATAGTTTTCCAAAACTCTGAGAGTTTCAGTTATCATGAATGCAACTGCTGACGTGAGCTGTACAGAAGAACCTTTGCAACCATGGCCCAGCAAAAAAGTATTAAATATTTTGATTTCCAACAAATTAATGTTTGCAAAACATTAAAATAGTTTATTTTTATCTTAAGGATTGTGTTAGTACAAGTCTTTCATGCTAAGTTCACTACCAATATCTCTTGTGATGATTACGGCCCAGAATAGTTTATCAATCAGATTATCTTGGATACCAATACTAAACTGTACATTTCTGTTATCTGCATGTGTCCTATTATGTCCTTAAGACATTGCATTCTCTTTCTCTATGATTAACTTTAAGCCCTACATTTTTAAAACAAATTTTATTCTACTTTGCAACAATAATGTCTGATTTTTACTTATCACCTAACACTGAAGAAGGGCATTGGCCTTAAAGCTTTGTGTATTCTGAATAACAAGTTTGCTACTTACTATTACCTGCCTAGCATTTCTGATCATTGGACTTTACCTTGTTCTTTGTGAGTATTTTGTGTCTGGAGTGACAGTTAACCTCAGAGCTGGTCCTAGCTGTTTTTCCTTGATTTTTACCTATAACAGCTGGTCCCTACTGTACTCATGTTGATATTTCCTCTTCGAAGCTGGAACTCCATAATTAATTACATGGCATCTCTCATCACTGTATTAATATCTGCACTCCTCCTAACTTTGTCATTAACTACTGGCCTGTTATCATTACCTCGTCTATCAAATCACTCAGACTTCATCCCATGGTCTTGAACACTCACTTTACTACTAACAGTTTCACTGTATGATATGTATCCCCTGAGTTTGTTACAATATTTCATCACTGCATCTAGTATATCTGTAAGAACTTCTCTCCTTTCTCCCTCTCTCAAAAACCTTATTCTGTCTTATATAATGAGAGAACTATGAAATTACCTGCTTCTCTGTTATCCGTGTATTAAAAAACACAATAAAGTAATACATTCTACAATCAAAAGAATACCATTAACTCTCTCTGAAACATTTTTTCTCATAAAATACTTGAAAAAACTGAAGTTTTGTTGTGAAACAAGTCAAGTTACACTTATTTCTAACAACAGTAATTTTTCTTCAGTAATGTAAGACTTTTCTGCTGTCCTACTGAGAAACTGTTTGGCAACTCTATTGATGCTAAGTCTGTGACATTTGATTTGCTAGTCTTGGTAATTCTTTATCATCCAAACTTTAATGCTCCATCTGCTCTTTTTTTCCTTAACTTTATCTGTAACTGTAGCCATTTAAATTGTTCACTTAGAAACAGCTAAAAAGATATTTTGTCATAGTAGCCAGACCAAGATTTAAGCATGCATATGATGAAAAAGCCTTTTCCAGAATAGGCCCTGCCCTCTGGTATCACCTTTCAGATGAAGTAAAAATTAACTATATTACTGACACATTTAAGTAATTTCTTAAACAAATCCTTAAGGGGAATCAAAATGTTCTTGCTTTCAAAATGCTGGCTAACTAAATGTTCTTGAAATAAGTATTAACCTGTTGACACATTAGGCATTGCATATTATTACTCAATGTAAAAATGTACATGAAGAGGTTAGGGGATGGCATAACGGTTAAGGTATTTTCCTCAGAGGCAAGAAGTACAGGGTTTAATTCTCACCAAAGGAAATTAGCTATGCTTAAAATGGCCCACAAAGGCAATTAGCCTACTACATACTTTTGAATTTAAATCTATACAGTGTACAGTGCAATGTTTATACTAGCATCTTTGTATAAAGTGAAAAATGTTTAATTATAACACTGTATACAGTATCTAGTAATCATAACCTCTCAACTAATTGTATTACATATATCTCTCTATTTTATATATATATATATATATATATATATATATATATATATATATATATATATATATATATATATATATATATATATATATATATATATGTTTACCTTTAAAATTTTGAGGTGCACATCTGCGATGGTCAGATGTGTGAAAGGCTCTTTTCAAACGTTCATATTAGAGAACTATAAGTTGCTGAACTCACAAAAGAATGAATGCCAGTGTGAATTTGTTCATGTGAATTCAGCATTTTGAGTGGAGATTGCACTACAGTGGGGATCGGGACATGTACCCCTTCCCTCACTGTAGTGCAATCTCGAGTTTATATATATATATATATATATATATATATATATATATAAATATAAATATATATAGTTAGCAGGTGTGGGGGGTGCAGGGGGGCTTGCCATCCTGCATAACGGTCGTAGAAGACATCCAGAAGTGATGGGTGTTTCTAACAAAATCGGCATTCTTGGAGTGTCGACATTCTTTGGGTAGCAGACTCGCTCTTCTGAGGATTTCACAGTGCAGTTTCTGACATTATGAGTCAGATACATGAACAGTCACACACGTGTTGCTACATTTTAAAGGTGAACCATATATATTAATATTCTTTGAACTCTTGTTTAAATATTTGGTTCCCTTGTGTATGAACTGTATACATGAACGTCCTGTTATGCACATCTGCTTTAGTCTTTTATAAGCAGGTTGTGATTGAAAATAGTTAATAAACCAGCTCACTTATCTGGTAAACTAATTGTAAAATAAATAAATAAATTTCAACCAACTTAATTCCATTCCCCTATTTCCTCAGTTGCCTCTCAAGTTTCATACCTTAAGCTACTGTTGCAGTTTTACTAGACTATGTTTAAAGTTAAGCATCTCATTCCGTTCCTTCCATTTAACCCTTCCCTCTCTTGATCAAGTGTTTTAGATTCAAGAAAAGAGTGAGCTCCTTTATTGGAAAGTCCCTCACTTGTGCTTTTGACATTCAAATGTATGTTCATCAAAATTCTGTCTGGAAATTCAATCCTCACATGAAATTGTCTTTCCTATTTTAGAATAAAGGTGCTGTCTTAAATGGTAGTAGGGAAAGATAGTAAAACAAAAATGAGGTAAACAAAATAAATAACTAAATAAATAAAGTAAAACAAAATAAAATGTCACCAACAGCAATTATCACATGAACTGATTAAATCTATAGCCACTTGTTATAATATATGAACAACGACCATGTAACCAATAAAAAAAACTTTTATTAACAAAGTTAAGCACTTTCATTCCTTGTTTTATGGAACTTCATCAGAACAAAGTAGCTAAGTTAAAAAAATCAGGTAAGAGGTTACGGATCATGCTGTGGGTTCACTGGATGAACGGTGACTGTTAATTTACCTGTGTAGTGCCAGTTTATTTATTTTATATATATAAAAAAATAAATAAAAGTTAAACAAGCAAAGAGGTGCTTGAAACATTAGGTTTTGGTGATCATGAGTCATGTCGGTGGTGGCCGGGGGGGGGGGGGGGCTATTTTCTTTTTTTTAAAAATCAGCTTGGGTGATGGTCACCTTGATAAGGAAGAAGTTCCTGTAGCTGGCACCAGGGATGGTTGATGTTCTTGTAAGTAAGTGACAGGAAAAATAAGTGGTAAGGGGCATTTTATAAAAATTATACTCTAAGGGGTAAGGCACAATGCTCTTATAAGAATTTTCGTATTTATGGTGATAATTGATAGGTTCTATTGCTTATGGCATCTGTGGATAATCTTTCTTTTGTTGCTCCAGTTGTTACCTCTTCATTGCATTTGGTAATTTAGCACTTTTTTGCACTTTTAGTCACACAGGGTGGGGCACATCCTTGGTCTGTGGGCAGAGCTAATTGTGGCAGGAAAGGAGCATGACATTCTGGAACCCCCACAGCAGCTTAGCAGTTTAGTCACTGGTGTATTTTGTCAGTCAGTGTGAAGCAAAGGCAGGCATCTTGAAGGCTATACATTCTAGAACCCCAGAGCAGCACAGCATCTAAGGATTCATTGGGTAGACAGTTTTAACTGGATCTCTGAGTGGTTATTTAGTTTGTCATATCCACCTTCAGTCCTTCCCCCTGCTTTCCCCACTATATTAATCATCTCTATTTTTCAGGTTCCACCACAGTCCAGTCAATTAGGGAGACATGGCTTCATTTGCTGCAGGAGGATCAAGGCTTGCTATCTGACTTAGAAACAGTGGGGGAAGCTGTGCAGGGCCAGAACTTCAAGAAGAAGCCTTCAGTGGATATGGTAAGGGTTTGGCTAAAGGACCAGCCCCAGCCAATAAGGCTCAAAAGAAGACCAACATAGATTCCTCTGGCCAAAGGGTCACCCCCTTTCTGCCTGTCCGAAGTATCATCAGAAGCCCAAGATAACATCTCTGTTGGGCCAGCAGGGCTTACCATTAATGGTAAGGGTTTGTCTTCTGAGGATTATTTAGATGAGTATATAAATTCTTTGCCAGAAGAGGGGAGAGTTAAGCTGTTTGACTTAGCACCTAGAAAGAAATTTTGGTGCCTCTGCAGCTGCAGTTACCGGAGGATGGGTAGGTAATGATGCTGACCAAGTTGCACACCCATCTTTACCCAACTTGCATATTAGGTTGAAGGTTGTCAGTGATTCAGGGAGAGAGGCTCCATCTCATCTGAATGACTTTGTTCCCCAATTCTTGCTGCCCCATGACTATGTTCAGCCTTTCAGCTTCCAATCCCCTGGGGTCTCACATCACAGCACATGTCTCCACCAAGGTCAAAAACAAGATTATCAAAGGGAGAATATAGATATCTTTGACCTAGTGGACATTGAGGGAACCAAGTGCATCTTGGATGCTGACAATGTCTAACAAGAATTTGGTGGCAACCTTAGTGGCCATCAAGAAGCAGGTATCAGCCTGGACACCTGTAAGGGACTGGAATAATTGGTCATTGGGTTTTGTGGTGCTCATGGGGGTGATCCTCAAGAAGTACCCCGTCAGGCCCTGCCTTTTATTAGCTTACTTTGTGGCCATAAGGAAAGCCCACCATGTAAAATGGTGTTCTGGTTGTCTGAATTATAATCAACATTTTAGGAAAATGAAAACTCTGGAAAAATCCCTCAGGTGTGAGTTGAGGCACACTAACATATGGATCAATGCAATGATGGACAAGCTGGCTGCCACCAGGATTGATGAAGAAAGTGGTATTAAAAAGGAAACAAAGTCCTGCTGGGACTTCAATCACGGTATAAGCATTTGGCCTGCTTGCAAATATAACCACTTATGTTTGGGATATGAGAAAGATCACCCTGCCTCCTGGGAGTTAGTTGCCAGGAACAGGCCTGTTTTCCCATTTCATGGCCACAGGGAGAACTTGGGCAGGGGACTTGAGAATAACACAACAGGCTTATTCCCCCATTTGCCTAGATAAATTGACCCATCAATTGTCAGCTTATCCAGATTAGAGGACAGCAGCCACTCTTCATAAAGGCTTCCTGAAGGGTTTTCCTATTCATTCCTCAGCTCCGTTAGATTCTTAGTCAATAATCTGTCATCTATCAAGGGACATAAACAAATTGCTGCTATGTGGATAAAGAAAGAATAATCAGTTGGCAGAATAATTGGTCCCTTTTCCACCCCCCCCCCCCATGGCCTGTGTTTAAAATTTCCCCCATCAGTCTGCTTCCCAAGAAACAGGAAGGTGAATTTAAGTTCATTCATCATCTGTCCCACCTGGCAGGAGGTTCAGTCAATGATTTTATAGGCTGCAATCTGACCAAGGTATGTTAATCCTCTCTGGATCAGGGGCTATTCTGACCCCTGACTCCACAAGATAGACATGCAATCTGCTTTCCATCTTCTCCCCATGAGTCAGGAGATTGGCTTTATTTCATTTTTCAGTTGAATGGTAAATTAATTTTTTGACACTGCAGTATCAGTGTGGTGCTCTGTGGCTTGTGCTACATCATATGAACTATTTAGCACAGTCTTTCACTGGTGCTGGCAACAGTGAACACCCCTCCATCATGGGTCCACTACTTGGATGATTCATTTTTATAGTGGGTGAGGGAACGGATAGTGTTTTAGAGAGTATCTAGACTATTCAGAAGGGCCAAGCCAGGTTTGGAAGTTGATAGCATTGATAAGTCATTCAAGCTTCCTTTATACAAACTTCAACAAGTCAAGCAGTTGCGTTGGTGTTTTTTGAGATTCAGCAAAGCCTGAGCAAGGGAAATCCTGTAGCAACACAGGTTGCTGAACTTTGACTGTAGGGCAGTTTCCCCAGGCAGGATTTCTCTGTGATTCGTTTCCAACTGGTTGAAAGGGAACAGGCCCAAGTACTATTTTGTGCGGTTGACACGATAGGTCAAGGATGACCTTTGGCTATGGTTTGCATTTCTGAGTCAGTTCAATGGAGTTTCATTTTGGAAGTCTCATTGGGCTACCTCCACTGACCTTGAGCTCTTCATGGATGAAGCAACGGGATCAGGTATGGGGGTTACTGTTAAGGCAGCTGGTTTGCCAAAAAAGGTGGCCAATAAGCTGCTCTGAGGAGAGAAGGACAGACATTACATTTTTGGAAATGTTTCCCATTTGTGTGGCAGTTTTGTTATGGAAGGACAGGTTATGTAATAAGAGGATTGTTTTTCATTCAGACAATATCTCGATTGCGCATGCTCTTAATAAGTGTTAATCCTGGTTTAAGTGGATCCATTTGGTGATCAGGCTTTTAGTTTCGCTGAGTTTGGAAGATTAATTTGTCATTCTCTTGAGTTCATGTCCCTGGTCATCTTAACACTATAGCTGATAGTCTCTCCCATTTTCAGTTGGCCAGGATTCACCAGTTGGCCAGTCATTCAGATCCAAAGGGCATTTTAGTTCCTGTGAGAATCTAGCTAATTGGAGAAGAGTAGCAGTATCTCCCTTAGCCAGCTCCTGGGACAGCAATAACAGGAAGGCATATTCTTCATCCTTGCTGGTTTTCACGGGTTTCTCCTGGTCCTTGCCATCTTGTCCCAGGACATAGGGGGGGGCAGATGTTACTTTAATTTTTAATGTCCATGTCTGCTGCAGGTGACTCACCAAAACTTTTAGAATGCACTCAGCAGCTTTGGGATGGTTGGTGTACTTTTTGGGTCTCCAGCAAGTTTCGGGCCACTAGGTGATTGGGAGTACTCATGGGCCTTGAGAATATCCTGGGATTCCTGAAAGCCTATTGGAAGGCAACTACTTCCCCTTGTTGTTTGGGATGTCTATAAGACACTGAGTTATTTTCATACATGTGTTACAATAGCAGCATTGTTCACGTCCTTGCAAGTGGAGCTTTTCTCAACAATGACATACTCTTTTACCTTTGCTGGGAAGACCTTGTCATCCACATTGATTTATACTGATATGGGTAAAGAAGTCTAAGATGGACCAATCTGGAAAAGGTCAGCAGTTGAGATTAGACAAGAGCAATTGGTTGGCCATTTGCCCAGTACATTGGGTGAGATTTTTGCATAATGGCACTCCCACGGGGAAAAGATCAGGCCTGATTTTCATGTGGGCTTCAGGCAGGGCTTTTAGGCTGGTGGAGATCAATTTACTATTTAGGCAGGCCATGGCAGAGCAAGTAATTCATCCACAATGTTACTCCTCACATTCTTTCTGGATAGGTCATATCTCTGGCTTGGCCATGGAAAAGCATTCTGTCAATGTCATTTAAAGAATGGGAAGGTGGGTGTCTGATGCCTTTTTGCTTTACATCAGACATTCATTTTTATTTCTGTTTCAGGAAAAATGATCATTTGGCTCTTGGGCCATTCTTTCATCAAGAGAGCTACAATGCAAGATTTGGCCTGCCCAGCTGGTCATTCAAGTTCTTTTGATCCTAACAGTTGGAACATTTTTCATATAGTTTTCCAGGCTTCCTTTGGTTTCAGTTCTGGGAAATCTGACATAAAATCCCCATGGAGGAAGCCTAACCAGATTTATGGTAATTCACTTTGGGGGGTAATGATTTGGTTCAGACCCCTAAAAAAAAAATCCCTTTGGCCAGAATGCTGTCTGATGTGCACTGGTTATGGCAGTTATATCCAAATTTGATTTTGTTCTGGTCTGCCATCATCCCGAGACCTTACTGAAAAGATGCTAGATGGTCTGGTGCTATTGAGACAGCAAGGCATCTAATCAATCATAGGGTTATTTAGGGTGCTAGTCACGGAGATCTGAACAGACTGTATCCTTATTTTTATGATTTGAACAATGTTCATTTGAATAATATTTTCAAGACCCACTGTTGTGGAGAATGGCATGGCACATGCTGGGTTGGCTATGTCCTTATGGCTTCATCCCCCTTGCCTGCCCCCTGTTCCTGATCAGCAGGCTTGGCTATCCAAAAGTTGGATCCAGGTTTGACTTCTGGCCACATTGAAGTCTATGTGGCTTGTAAGGATAAGTTAAATGGGGGTGCCACCACATCCAAAGTAGCTTGGAATATGCACCCTGTTCTGTAGTGGCAGCTGGAACAGGCTGGGTCACACCAACCTGCTTCAGTTAATGGGTTAATAGTTATTGGTTTATATGTTACATCTGATTTATTGTGGCATCATTAAAGGTTGTCAATGGCTGTGATTTAATAAAAGGCATCAAAGACAATGTGGTGTAGTTTTTGTCTCGACTCAGTGGAAAACACTGACTTACCTTGTAGAGTTATGTCGTCCGCGAGCACATGAGTTATTGGGGTGGGAGTGATGAGATGTACCCTTTTTCAAGGGAGAGCTATGCATCTGCTTGACATATCCATCAGCAGGCCTGACAACTCTCTTTCCTGAACCCTCATCTCAAGGTCAGCCAGTGGCCTTATGGCTTCACCCTCCCCCCTTGTTTTCCACACTATTCTTATTCAGCAGCCTCGGCTATTCTTATGTTGGACCCAGAATTGTCCTGTGGCCACATCAAGGGGTACGCAGCTTGTAAGGATAAACTAAATGGGTTTGCCTCCATGTCTGAGGTAGCTTAGAATACACAGCCAGAACAGACTGGGTCATGCCAACCAGCTTGAGTAAATGGTTAATGGTTTATATGTTGCATCTGAATTATTGTGGAATCGTTAATGGTTGTCAGTGGCTGTGATTTAATAAAAGGTTGCAGTCAATGTGGTGTGTTTTTTGACTCGACTCAGTGGACAAAGATATTTTAACACATTAAACCATTCTTGGGCTATCCACAGTCTCTACCCCCTAAGCACAGGACACAAGCATAGGCAAACATTTGGAATTAAAAATAATATTTTGACTTTGAATGGTCTCTAACAGGATAAAACACTGCACAATCATACCTGCAGTGATTTATAATAAATGTTGTATATTTAATACATACCAAAGATTCAAAAGCTGAACAGTAACTCAGATGTTTGAAGCACAGGTATCCTACTGATAAATAAACAGAACATAAATTATGTTTAGTTTGGCAGAAAAATATAAATACAAAATATAACAGAGTAATAATAAACAAAGTTCTAAATACTTTTACTCCTTCACTATTCAAGACACAGCTTTTCTCTTTGGAAAATATTTAGAAAAGAAAAAATCCTTCTCGAAAGCATAAGGCTGTGCTGTCATTAACATAATAGTAACAGTGGTTTTGCATTAAAGTTAGGTTAATGTAAGATTTGTGAGATGCTCAATCTTCTGTTATCTACCAGTTAGAAAAAGTGGAGTTTATAGTAAATTTTCATTTTTCTCTCCGAAGAAGCCCACAGATGTGCTCAGAAATAAATTTAGATTGTCCAGGAGTTCTGTGGTCAATCTAAGATACATAACTAAGAAGAGAGGAAATAAACTATGAAGCTATACTGACAGCAGTAAAATCTGTAGTTGTGGAGCTGGGAGAAAGACAGCATAGTCCTGAGAGCAGTTACAGAGCTGACCTATAGTGGGAGTAATTGGCAGGAGAACGACTATGAAATTGTGAGGACTTGGTTTAGCATGAAATGAAAAGAGAAATATCTTTATAAAGTGGAAGATGGATCTATATGACTTCTCTTCTATTAGAGTTAGGGAATGTGATACAGCTGCCAGACCACCAAGTGAGGGTGGGGAATGTGCAGATTATAATGAGGCTGATGGAGAGAAGAGATTGCAGGCTGGAGTTAGGGGTAAATATGCAGCCTTCTTCCAATAGCATAGGCACATATTTGTGTTCTTATAAAGTGACTACATTCTATCTGAGAACATTGCAGCATGTAAAAAAAATTAACATGCATAGTGGAGAAGCAAGAGATTTGGAGTAAAAAGCAAGTTTTGTTTCTTGTTAATGTTTTTGCTGTTCACTTAATTGTTCCATATGGTGTTAATTCTTCCTACTGATTTCAATGCTTTTCCTGTATGACTCCTACGTTATAATGCTGGAAAATCTTCAGAGATTCCAAACACCAAATATGGTCTCTGATGTGCTGGAATAATGGCATACATATGGGGGAATAGTTTATGCTTAGCATTACTCATACTTTGACCAGGATATTGTGAAGCACAAGCAAAATATAAACTACAGAACAAAGCTGGAAGCTATATTAAGGTCCTGGTAACTGATGCTACTGTAAATATAACATATTGTCCTCTTTTAGAAGTCGTACATCCAGATGGCCATAATAAATACTGACATTTGCAAATTGTGTAGTGCTACAGTTCAGATATATCATACTACACTATTACATTGCTCAGTAACTTATAGCTGAGATGTAATGTTTATTCAAATGGTAATAAAATTATACTGGGCCTCATTCTACATTGACAAGAAGGCAATCTGGGGTGTAGGCATAGGAATATACCCATTTGTAATGTGAAGATGCTACTTACCATTACCAAGGGATTCAGAAAGAAGGAACCTTTGAGTTCAAACTACCCTGGACAAAGGACTAGTCCTCATTACTGACTAACTTGAATGTGTCTGAATTGCAAAGTATTATCATTAGCACTAATTAGCATGTTGCTCTGGCAGTCACCGTTGACAGCACATAGGTTCATAGGTTCATACTAGGCTATCTGCCCTAGGGCATTTATAAGCCTAGCCAGAGTGTGTTTGGCTTTCGCCACCCATTTTAAATTAATTTTGCTATGCCCTTTTTTGAGGTTAGTATACTGTGCCTCTGTCTAACAGTGACACAGAAGTGATACCCGGGGTAAACCTACGATCCCCCATCCACTCATCAAAATTCCTCTTGAAGAGAGTCAATGAGGGACTCTGCCTAACCTGGACTGGGATTTTATTCCAGAGTGAAGGGGGTCTGGGTTATGAATCTGTCCCTCCAGCATGTCCTATTTATTTCAGTGCTGAGGTTCAAGTCTCTCAAGCTCGTAGCTCGATGGGATTTGGATTTTCTGAGGTGCAGCATGTCCATTAATTCCGGGTTGGACATGACTTTATATGTCAGGCACAGATCGCCTCTGAGCAGGCCGTATGCCACTGAGTAGAGTTGGAGTTTCTTTAACCGGGCAGCATATGGCATCTGTTTGAGCCCTTTGATCCTCTTGGTGAGGTGCTTTTGGGGTCTTTCCAGTTGCTGCAGGTGTCTGGTAAGGTACATCCCAAAAGGGGCATTGTACTCAACTATGGGCCTGATGAGGGATGAGTAAAGAGGCACGATGACCTCCCCTGATCTAGATGTGAATCCCTTCATGATTAGGTGGGCTATATAAAATGTTTTTCTAACTACTTTGGCCACGTGGTTGTCAAATAAGAGATTGCTGTCAACTTGGGTCACCAGGTCCCTAATTACTTCTTCTGTACTTAATAGATTACCACTTATGTGGTAATTTGTGGGCACTTTGTTTTTGCCAAAGGGGATAACTATACACTTTTTGGCGTTTAGCTTGAGGCCATGGCTCTGGCACCAGTTGTCTGTTTCTATGAGGCCCTTTTGGAGGATGCTTGTGTCGGCTGGAGAGTCGATTATGGCGCTCAGTTTGCAGTCATCTGCAAACTTGGTCAGCCACAGTCCTTCCATGTTGGCCTGTACCTCTGAGAAATATATACCGAACAAGAGAGGTCCCAGGACTGAGTCTTGTGAGATGCCACTTGTAACTGGTTTGGAGTCTGACATGGCTCCAGCAATTCTAACCATGTGGGTTCTGTCCTTGAGCCAGTTTGCAACCCATCTAGTGACATAGGGGTTTATATTTAAGCTGGTGAGCTTATCTATAATGCCCGAGTGGGGTATTGTATCGAAGGCTTTTGCGAGGTCCAGGTAGGCTGTGTGGACCACCTTCCCCTCGTCAATGGCCTCGGTGACTGTTTCAAAGAAATTGACCAGGTTTAAGAGGCAGGATCTGCCCTTAACAAAGCCGAACTGGGTAGGATCCAGTGTCTGTAGGTCCCCAATATCTTTATTTATAAGGTCCATGATGATCCTTTCCATAGCTTTGCAGACCAAGCTAGTCAGGCTTTTATGTGGCGATAGTTTCCAGGATCCGTTGAGGCACCACCTTTGTGGAGAGGGACCACCGTTGCTGTACGCCACTCTTTGGGTACATATCCTGTAGTAAGGCTGAGATTGAGCAGTAGTTTTATGTTTGGGTTTAGCTCTTCTTGGAGTTCATGTAGGACGCAGCCTGGGACACCGTCTGGTCCCATTGATGCTGTATTTTTTGCTTTGGAGAGGGCGGCTCTTACCTGAGCATCTGAGATGTCAGGGGGGCAGCACTCTGCTGGGATAGATATTTGCCCTTTTGGTGGGGAGGGGGGAGGGAGTTTGTGCTGAACCTGTCAGCTAGGATGTTGGCAATGTCTGTGGGTTCGGTGTATTTTTTGTCATTTTGGACTAATTCTGAGCATATCTGGGAATTCCCACCCAGGTTCCTAACATAACTAAAGAAAGCCTTGTGATTATCCTTAGTGTCCTGTGCAATTTTTGTCTCGAAGCTGGCCTTAGACGATTTTATGAGTGCCCGTAGTTTTTTGCTAATACTGATCAAAGATGCCTTCCCTTTTTGGGATTTTGCTCTATCATGTAGTAGCTTCCTCCTTCTATTGTATAGTTTGTTTATGGCTGGGGTCCACCAGACAGGACGTCTGACTTTGGAGGATTGGGTCTTGGTTTTATTTGGGATTGCATGATCCATGCATTCCTGAAGGTGTTCATAGAATGCGTTTATAAAGGATTCTGCTGTATGGGCCTTATTTTCCATAGGCCCGGGGGCTTTGAAGGATTCCACCTCGGTTTTGAGGAGTGTGAAATTTGCTTTAGAGAAGTTTTTCACTGTGGTTTTCTGGGCAGGGGGTGGAGTCGGGATGTGAATATCCAGTGAGATTAGTTTATGGTCTGATCTTACCAGTGAGGGATACACTTCTGGTCTAGAGCATAGAATCCCCATGTTGGTGATGATCAGGTCCAGTATGTTTTCCCCTCATGTGGGAGTGGTAACAAGTTGTTCCATAGCATTTGAGTTTATAAATTCTAGGAACCTTTGGGTAGGGTGTTGGAGCTAGAGTAATGCTCCAAGTCTATGTTTGGGTAGTTGAAGTCGCCCAATATAATGGTGTTTGGAGAGACCTTCATATTTTCCAGTGTTCTCAGGAAGGCCGAGTGGAGTTCCTGGGTTTGGGAGGGTGATCTATAGCAGGCTATAAACTGGAAGGCAGTTTTACCCACTGTTAGTTGCACATGGATAGTCTCTGATGCTTCGTGCTGTGCCACCAACCTGGAGGTGTGGGTATCTTTGACGAATATTGATACTCCCCCTCCTTTTGTGGTTCGGTCCAAGTTTTGGGGCCGAAAAGCATGGTATGAGGTATAACGTGGTAGTGCTGGGGTGCTCTCGGGAGCCTTGAACCAGGTTTCTGTTACTGCACAGATATCGATGTTCTCCATGCTAAGGAGAGTTTCGAGTGCATGCATCTTGAGGTTTAGACTTCTGGCATTGAGTAGCACTACTCTTAGTTTCTTATCCCTTGTGATACCTATGGAGGTGGGTTTGTCTTTTGAGCCTTGCCTAAAAAAGGTACTATGGGGGTAGCAAGAGCCTTTGCCAATATCCAAAAGCCCAGGGGTGATAGGTGCAAGCCGTCCCTAGCGAAGCATTATGGCTTGTCGAGCATGTCATCCCAGGCTGACAGGCATTGGATCCCCTTTGAATGACACCAATACTTAAGCCAATTATTGAAATTGATCATCTTGTCTTCATATTGTGGCATAATTCTTGGTGAGGGTAAGATGCTACTCAAGGTCAGGGTCATACTGGCCTGGGCTACATGCTCAGAGAGCTCCTCTATGTCTCTTTTCATGTAGTCCAGGGAGGTACATCTCAGGTGATTCACACCAGCATGGACAATGACTGAGTCATATTTGTACTTGCCTTGGAGTGATCTGAGTGCTTGTGTTATGTGGCGGATCCTAGCGCCCGATAGGCAGCTCACCGTGACCTTCTCCTTGTTCAGCCTGGTGAGCGGGACGTCAGTGTGCCTGACGATAGAGTCATCTATTACAAGTGTATCAGGTGTGTTGTTTAGCCTTAAGGGCTGTGATTGTTTGGCACATTGGCTTTGTGAGCTATGTGTTGCATGTGTTTTGTTTTGAGGTAGCTGTTGCTTGGGTGTCTGCTTTGGAGGTCTCTGCTGCTTAGGCAGATTTTTATTTACAGCCTCCGAGTATGTTTTTGTGTGTTTATG